>NW_027369422.1:0-42808 GCF_046119375.1 Phyllobates terribilis
AACATGTTTTTCATATACCAGAAATGTTTGAAGCTAATGACTGAATGAAAGGAGCTGGCATCTCTCTTTGAATCTTCTTTATCATGCTAGGATTAACAGGAAAAAGCTAAAATTTCAGAATTGCACGTGCAATGTGGAGATATTACTGTTTGTGCATTTACAATATTCATTGATTTTTGCCATTGAAAAACATGTTTTTCATATACCAGAAATGTTTGAAGCTACTGACTGAATGAAAGGAGCTGGCATCTCACTCTCTTTGAATCTTCTTTATCATGCTAGGATTAGCAGGAAAAGCAAAAAATTTTCAGAATTGCACCTTGCAATGTGGAGAATATTACTGTTTGTGCATTTACAATATTCATTGATTTTTGCCATTGAAAAACATGTTTTTCATATACCAGAAATGTTTGAAGCTAACTGACTGAATGAAAGGAGCTGGCATCTCACTCTCTTTGAATCTTCTTTATCATGCTAGGATTAACAGGAAAAAGCTAAAAATTTCAGAATTGCACCGTGCAATGTGGAGATATTACTGTTTGTGCATTTACAATATTCATTGATTTTTGCCATTGAAAAACATGTTTTTCATATACCAGAAATGTTTGAAGCTACTGACTGAATGAAAGGAGCTGGCATCTCACTCTCTTTGAATCTTCTTTATCATGCTAGGATTAACAGGAAAAAGCTAAAAATTTCAGAATTGCACCTTGCAATGTGGAGATATTACTGTTTGTGCATTTACAATATTCATTGATTTTTGCCATTGAAAAACATGTTTTTCATATACCAGAAATGTTTGAAGCTACTGACTGAATGAAAGGAGCTGGCATCTCACTCTCTTTGAATCTTCTTTATCATGCTAGGATTAACAGGAAAAAGCAAAAAATTTCAGAATTGCACCTTGCAATGTGGAGATATTACTGTTTGTGCATTTACAATATTCATTGATTTTTGCCATTGAAAAACATGTTTTTCATATACCAGAAATGTTTGAAGCTACTGACTGAATGAAAGGAGCTGGCATCTCACTCTCTTTGAATCTTCTTTATCATGCTAGGATTAACAGGAAAAAGCTAAAAATTTCAGAATTGCACCGTGCAATGTGGAGATATTACTGTTTGTGCATTTACAATATTCATTGATTTTTGCCATTGAAAAACATGTTTTTCATATACCAGAAATGTTTGAAGCTACTGACTGAATGAAAGGAGCTGGCATCTCACTCTCTTTGAATCTTCTTTATCATGCTAGGATTAGCAGGAAAAAGCAAAAAATTTCAGAATTGCACCTTGCAATGTGGAGATATTACTGTTTGTGCATTTACAATATTCATTGATTTTTGCCATTGAAAAACATGTTTTTCATATACCAGAAATGTTTGAAGCTACTGACTGAATGAAAGGAGCTGGCATCTCACTCTCTTTGAATCTTCTTTATCATGCTAGGATTAACAGGAAAAAGCTAAAAATTTCAGAATTGCACCGTGCAATGTGGAGATATTACTGTTTGTGCATTTACAATATTCATTGATTTTTGCCATTGAAAAACATGTTTTTCATATACCAGAAATGTTTGAAGCTACTGACTGAATGAAAGGAGCTGGCATCTCACTCTCTTTGAATCTTCTTTATCATGCTAGGATTAGCAGGAAAAAGCAAAAAATTTCAGAATTGCACCTTGCAATGTGGAGATATTACTGTTTGTGCATTTACAATATTCATTGATTTTTGCCATTGAAAAACATGTTTTTCATATACCAGAAATGTTTGAAGCTACTGACTGAATGAAAGGAGCTGGCATCTCACTCTCTTTGAATCTTCTTTATCATGCTAGGATTAACAGGAAAAAGCAAAAAATTTCAGAATTGCACCTTGCAATGTGGAGATATTACTGTTTGTGCATTTACAATATTCATTGATTTTTGCCATTGAAAAACATGTTTTTCATATACCAGAAATGTTTGAAGCTACTGACTGAATGAAAGGAGCTGGCATCTCACTCTCTTTGAATCTTCTTTATCATGCTAGGATTAACAGGAAAAAGCTAAAAATTTCAGAATTGCACCGTGCAATGTGGAGATATTACTGTTTGTGCATTTACAATATTCATTGATTTTTGCCATTGAAAAACATGTTTTTCATATACCAGAAATGTTTGAAGCTACTGACTGAATGAAAGGAGCTGGCATCTCACTCTCTTTGAATCTTCTTTATCATGCTAGGATTAACAGGAAAAAGCTAAAAATTTCAGAATTGCACCGTGCAATGTGGAGATATTACTGTTTGTGCATTTACAATATTCATTGATTTTTGCCATTGAAAAACATGTTTTTCATATACCAGAAATGTTTGAAGCTACTGACTGAATGAAAGGAGCTGGCATCTCACTCTCTTTGAATCTTCTTTATCATGCTAGGATTAGCAGGAAAAAGCAAAAAATTTCAGAATTGCACCTTGCAATGTGGAGATATTACTGTTTGTGCATTTACAATATTCATTGATTTTTGCCATTGAAAAACATGTTTTTCATATACCAGAAATGTTTGAAGCTACTGACTGAATGAAAGGAGCTGGCATCTCACTCTCTTTGAATCTTCTTTATCATGCTAGGATTAACAGGAAAAAGCTAAAAATTTCAGAATTGCACCGTGCAATGTGGAGATATTACTGTTTGTGCATTTACAATATTCATTGATTTTTGCCATTGAAAAACATGTTTTTCATATACCAGAAATGTTTGAAGCTACTGACTGAATGAAAGGAGCTGGCATCTCACTCTCTTTGAATCTTCTTTATCATGCTAGGATTAGCAGGAAAAAGCAAAAAATTTCAGAATTGCACCTTGCAATGTGGAGATATTACTGTTTGTGCATTTACAATATTCATTGATTTTTGCCATTGAAAAACATGTTTTTCATATACCAGAAATGTTTGAAGCTACTGACTGAATGAAAGGAGCTGGCATCTCACTCTCTTTGAATCTTCTTTATCATGCTAGGATTAACAGGAAAAAGCAAAAAATTTCAGAATTGCACCTTGCAATGTGGAGATATTACTGTTTGTGCATTTACAATATTCATTGATTTTTGCCATTGAAAAACATGTTTTTCATATACCAGAAATGTTTGAAGCTACTGACTGAATGAAAGGAGCTGGCATCTCACTCTCTTTGAATCTTCTTTATCATGCTAGGATTAGCAGGAAAAAGCAAAAAATTTCAGAATTGCACCTTGCAATGTGGAGATATTACTGTTTGTGCATTTACAATATTCATTGATTTTTGCCATTGAAAAACATGTTTTTCATATACCAGAAATGTTTGAAGCTACTGACTGAATGAAAGGAGCTGGCATCTCACTCTCTTTGAATCTTCTTTATCATGCTAGGATTAACAGGAAAAAGCAAAAAATTTCAGAATTGCACCTTGCAATGTGGAGATATTACTGTTTGTGCATTTACAATATTCATTGATTTTTGCCATTGAAAAACATGTTTTTCATATACCAGAAATGTTTGAAGCTACTGACTGAATGAAAGGAGCTGGCATCTCACTCTCTTTGAATCTTCTTTATCATGCTAGGATTAACAGGAAAAAGCTAAAAATTTCAGAATTGCACCGTGCAATGTGGAGATATTACTGTTTGTGCATTTACAATATTCATTGATTTTTGCCATTGAAAAACATGTTTTTCATATACCAGAAATGTTTGAAGCTACTGACTGAATGAAAGGAGCTGGCATCATCTCTTTGAATCTTCTTTATCATGCTAGGATTAACAGGAAAAAGCTAAAAATTTCAGAATTGCACCGTGCAATGTGGAGATATTACTGTTTGTGCATTTACAATATTCATTGATTTTTGCCATTGAAAAACATGTTTTTCATATACCAGAAATGTTTGAAGCTACTGACTGAATGAAAGGAGCTGGCATCTCACTCTCTTTGAATCTTCTTTATCATGCTAGGATTAGCAGGAAAAAGCAAAAAATTTCAGAATTGCACCTTGCAATGTGGAGATATTACTGTTTGTGCATTTACAATATTCATTGATTTTTGCCATTGAAAAACATGTTTTTCATATACCAGAAATGTTTGAAGCTACTGACTGAATGAAAGGAGCTGGCATCTCACTCTCTTTGAATCTTCTTTATCATGCTAGGATTAACAGGAAAAAGCTAAAAATTTCAGAATTGCACCGTGCAATGTGGAGATATTACTGTTTGTGCATTTACAATATTCATTGATTTTTGCCATTGAAAAACATGTTTTTCATATACCAGAAATGTTTGAAGCTACTGACTGAATGAAAGGAGCTGGCATCTCACTCTCTTTGAATCTTCTTTATCATGCTAGGATTAACAGGAAAAAGCTAAAAATTTCAGAATTGCACCGTGCAATGTGGAGATATTACTGTTTGTGCATTTACAATATTCATTGATTTTTGCCATTGAAAAACATGTTTTTCATATACCAGAAATGTTTGAAGCTACTGACTGAATGAAAGGAGCTGGCATCTCACTCTCTTTGAATCTTCTTTATCATGCTAGGATTAACAGGAAAAAGCAAAAAATTTCAGAATTGCACCTTGCAATGTGGAGATATTACTGTTTGTGCATTTACAATATTCATTGATTTTTGCCATTGAAAAACATGTTTTTCATATACCAGAAATGTTTGAAGCTACTGACTGAATGAAAGGAGCTGGCATCTCACTCTCTTTGAATCTTCTTTATCATGCTAGGATTAACAGGAAAAAGCTAAAAATTTCAGAATTGCACCGTGCAATGTGGAGATATTACTGTTTGTGCATTTACAATATTCATTGATTTTTGCCATTGAAAAACATGTTTTTCATATACCAGAAATGTTTGAAGCTACTGACTGAATGAAAGGAGCTGGCATCTCACTCTCTTTGAATCTTCTTTATCATGCTAGGATTAGCAGGAAAAAGCAAAAAATTTCAGAATTGCACCTTGCAATGTGGAGATATTACTGTTTGTGCATTTACAATATTCATTGATTTTTGCCATTGAAAAACATGTTTTTCATATACCAGAAATGTTTGAAGCTACTGACTGAATGAAAGGAGCTGGCATCTCACTCTCTTTGAATCTTCTTTATCATGCTAGGATTAACAGGAAAAAGCTAAAAATTTCAGAATTGCACCGTGCAATGTGGAGATATTACTGTTTGTGCATTTACAATATTCATTGATTTTTGCCATTGAAAAACATGTTTTTCATATACCAGAAATGTTTGAAGCTACTGACTGAATGAAAGGAGCTGGCATCTCACTCTCTTTGAATCTTCTTTATCATGCTAGGATTAGCAGGAAAAAGCAAAAAATTTCAGAATTGCACCTTGCAATGTGGAGATATTACTGTTTGTGCATTTACAATATTCATTGATTTTTGCCATTGAAAAACATGTTTTTCATATACCAGAAATGTTTGAAGCTACTGACTGAATGAAAGGAGCTGGCATCTCACTCTCTTTGAATCTTCTTTATCATGCTAGGATTAACAGGAAAAAGCAAAAAATTTCAGAATTGCACCTTGCAATGTGGAGATATTACTGTTTGTGCATTTACAATATTCATTGATTTTTGCCATTGAAAAACATGTTTTTCATATACCAGAAATGTTTGAAGCTACTGACTGAATGAAAGGAGCTGGCATCTCACTCTCTTTGAATCTTCTTTATCATGCTAGGATTAACAGGAAAAAGCTAAAAATTTCAGAATTGCACCGTGCAATGTGGAGATATTACTGTTTGTGCATTTACAATATTCATTGATTTTTGCCATTGAAAAACATGTTTTTCATATACCAGAAATGTTTGAAGCTAATGACTGAATGAAAGGAGCTGGCATCTCACTCTCTTTGAATCTTCTTTATCATGCTAGGATTAACAGGAAAAAGCTAAAAATTTCAGAATTGCACCGTGCAATGTGGAGATATTACTGTTTGTGCATTTACAATATTCATTGATTTTTGCCATTGAAAAACATGTTTTTCATATACCAGAAATGTTTGAAGCTACTGACTGAATGAAAGGAGCTGGCATCTCACTCTCTTTGAATCTTCTTTATCATGCTAGGATTAGCAGGAAAAAGCAAAAAATTTCAGAATTGCACCTTGCAATGTGGAGATATTACTGTTTGTGCATTTACAATATTCATTGATTTTTGCCATTGAAAAACATGTTTTTCATATACCAGAAATGTTTGAAGCTACTGACTGAATGAAAGGAGCTGGCATCTCACTCTCTTTGAATCTTCTTTATCATGCTAGGATTAACAGGAAAAAGCTAAAAATTTCAGAATTGCACCGTGCAATGTGGAGATATTACTGTTTGTGCATTTACAATATTCATTGATTTTTGCCATTGAAAAACATGTTTTTCATATACCAGAAATGTTTGAAGCTACTGACTGAATGAAAGGAGCTGGCATCTCACTCTCTTTGAATCTTCTTTATCATGCTAGGATTAGCAGGAAAAAGCAAAAAATTTCAGAATTGCACCTTGCAATGTGGAGATATTACTGTTTGTGCATTTACAATATTCATTGATTTTTGCCATTGAAAAACATGTTTTTCATATACCAGAAATGTTTGAAGCTACTGACTGAATGAAAGGAGCTGGCATCTCACTCTCTTTGAATCTTCTTTATCATGCTAGGATTAACAGGAAAAAGCAAAAAATTTCAGAATTGCACCTTGCAATGTGGAGATATTACTGTTTGTGCATTTACAATATTCATTGATTTTTGCCATTGAAAAACATGTTTTTCATATACCAGAAATGTTTGAAGCTACTGACTGAATGAAAGGAGCTGGCATCTCACTCTCTTTGAATCTTCTTTATCATGCTAGGATTAGCAGGAAAAAGCAAAAAATTTCAGAATTGCACCTTGCAATGTGGAGATATTACTGTTTGTGCATTTACAATATTCATTGATTTTTGCCATTGAAAAACATGTTTTTCATATACCAGAAATGTTTGAAGCTACTGACTGAATGAAAGGAGCTGGCATCTCACTCTCTTTGAATCTTCTTTATCATGCTAGGATTAACAGGAAAAAGCTAAAAATTTCAGAATTGCACCGTGCAATGTGGAGATATTACTGTTTGTGCATTTACAATATTCATTGATTTTTGCCATTGAAAAACATGTTTTTCATATACCAGAAATGTTTGAAGCTACTGACTGAATGAAAGGAGCTGGCATCTCACTCTCTTTGAATCTTCTTTATCATGCTAGGATTAGCAGGAAAAAGCAAAAAATTTCAGAATTGCACCTTGCAATGTGGAGATATTACTGTTTGTGCATTTACAATATTCATTGATTTTTGCCATTGAAAAACATGTTTTTCATATACCAGAAATGTTTGAAGCTACTGACTGAATGAAAGGAGCTGGCATCTCACTCTCTTTGAATCTTCTTTATCATGCTAGGATTAACAGGAAAAAGCAAAAAATTTCAGAATTGCACCGTGCAATGTGGAGATATTACTGTTTGTGCATTTACAATATTCATTGATTTTTGCCATTGAAAAACATGTTTTTCATATACCAGAAATGTTTGAAGCTACTGACTGAATGAAAGGAGCTGGCATCTCACTCTCTTTGAATCTTCTTTATCATGCTAGGATTAACAGGAAAAAGCTAAAAATTTCAGAATTGCACCGTGCAATGTGGAGATATTACTGTTTGTGCATTTACAATATTCATTGATTTTTGCCATTGAAAAACATGTTTTTCATATACCAGAAATGTTTGAAGCTACTGACTGAATGAAAGGAGCTGGCATCTCACTCTCTTTGAATCTTCTTTATCATGCTAGGATTAACAGGAAAAAGCAAAAAATTTCAGAATTGCACCTTGCAATGTGGAGATATTACTGTTTGTGCATTTACAATATTCATTGATTTTTGCCATTGAAAAACATGTTTTTCATATACCAGAAATGTTTGAAGCTACTGACTGAATGAAAGGAGCTGGCATCTCACTCTCTTTGAATCTTCTTTATCATGCTAGGATTAACAGGAAAAAGCTAAAAATTTCAGAATTGCACCGTGCAATGTGGAGATATTACTGTTTGTGCATTTACAATATTCATTGATTTTTGCCATTGAAAAACATGTTTTTCATATACCAGAAATGTTTGAAGCTTCTGACTGAATGAAAGGAGCTGGCATCTCACTCTCTTTGAATCTTCTTTATCATGCTAGGATTAACAGGAAAAAGCTAAAAATTTCAGAATTGCACCGTGCAATGTGGAGATATTACTGTTTGTGCATTTACAATATTCATTGATTTTTGCCATTGAAAAACATGTTTTTCATATACCAGAAATGTTTGAAGCTACTGACTGAATGAAAGGAGCTGGCATCTCACTCTCTTTGAATCTTCTTTATCATGCTAGGATTAGCAGGAAAAAGCAAAAAATTTCAGAATTGCACCTTGCAATGTGGAGATATTACTGTTTGTGCATTTACAATATTCATTGATTTTTGCCATTGAAAAACATGTTTTTCATATACCAGAAATGTTTGAAGCTACTGACTGAATGAAAGGAGCTGGCATCTCACTCTCTTTGAATCTTCTTTATCATGCTAGGATTAACAGGAAAAAGCAAAAAATTTCAGAATTGCACCTTGCAATGTGGAGATATTACTGTTTGTGCATTTACAATATTCATTGATTTTTGCCATTGAAAAACATGTTTTTCATATACCAGAAATGTTTGAAGCTACTGACTGAATGAAAGGAGCTGGCATCTCACTCTCTTTGAATCTTCTTTATCATGCTAGGATTAACAGGAAAAAGCTAAAAATTTCAGAATTGCACCGTGCAATGTGGAGATATTACTGTTTGTGCATTTACAATATTCATTGATTTTGCCATTGAAAAACATGTTTTTCATATACCAGAAATGTTTGAAGCTACTGACTGAATGAAAGGAGCTGGCATCTCACTCTCTTTGAATCTTCTTTATCATGCTAGGATTAACAGGAAAAAGCAAAAAATTTCAGAATTGCACCTTGCAATGTGGAGATATTACTGTTTGTGCATTTACAATATTCATTGATTTTTGCCATTGAAAAACATGTTTTTCATATACCAGAAATGTTTGAAGCTACTGACTGAATGAAAGGAGCTGGCATCTCACTCTCTTTGAATCTTCTTTATCATGCTAGGATTAACAGGAAAAAGCTAAAAATTTCAGAATTGCACCGTGCAATGTGGAGATATTACTGTTTGTGCATTTACAATATTCATTGATTTTTGCCATTGAAAAACATGTTTTTCATATACCAGAAATGTTTGAAGCTACTGACTGAATGAAAGGAGCTGGCATCTCACTCTCTTTGAATCTTCTTTATCATGCTAGGATTAGCAGGAAAAAGCAAAAAATTTCAGAATTGCACCTTGCAATGTGGAGATATTACTGTTTGTGCATTTACAATATTCATTGATTTTTGCCATTGAAAAACATGTTTTTCATATACCAGAAATGTTTGAAGCTACTGACTGAATGAAAGGAGCTGGCATCTCACTCTCTTTGAATCTTCTTTATCATGCTAGGATTAACAGGAAAAAGCTAAAAATTTCAGAATTGCACAGTGCAATGTGGAGATATTACTGTTTGTGCATTTACAATATTCATTGATTTTTGCCATTGAAAAACATGTTTTTCATATACCAGAAATGTTTGAAGCTACTGACTGAATGAAAGGAGCTGGCATCTCACTCTCTTTGAATCTTCTTTATCATGCTAGGATTAGCAGGAAAAAGCAAAAAATTTCAGAATTGCACCTTGCAATGTGGAGATATTACTGTTTGTGCATTTACAATATTCATTGATTTTTGCCATTGAAAAACATGTTTTTCATATACCAGAAATGTTTGAAGCTACTGACTGAATGAAAGGAGCTGGCATCTCACTCTCTTTGAATCTTCTTTATCATGCTAGGATTAACAGGAAAAAGCAAAAAATTTCAGAATTGCACCTTGCAATGTGGAGATATTACTGTTTGTGCATTTACAATATTCATTGATTTTTGCCATTGAAAAACATGTTTTTCATATACCAGAAATGTTTGAAGCTACTGACTGAATGAAAGGAGCTGGCATCTCACTCTCTTTGAATCTTCTTTATCATGCTAGGATTAACAGGAAAAAGCTAAAAATTTCAGAATTGCACCGTGCAATGTGGAGATATTACTGTTTGTGCATTTACAATATTCATTGATTTTTGCCATTGAAAAACATGTTTTTCATATACCAGAAATGTTTGAAGCTAATGACTGAATGAAAGGAGCTGGCATCTCTCTTTGAATCTTCTTTATCATGCTAGGATTAACAGGAAAAAGCTAAAAATTTCAGAATTGCACCGTGCAATGTGGAGATATTACTGTTTGTGCATTTACAATATTCATTGATTTTTGCCATTGAAAAACATGTTTTTCATATACCAGAAATGTTTGAAGCTACTGACTGAATGAAAGGAGCTGTCATCTCACTCTCTTTGAATCTTCTTTATCATGCTAGGATTAGCAGGAAAAAGCAAAAAATTTCAGAATTGCACCTTGCAATGTGGAGATATTACTGTTTGTGCATTTACAATATTCATTGATTTTTGCCATTGAAAAACATGTTTTTCATATACCAGAAATGTTTGAAGCTACTGACTGAATGAAAGGAGCTGGCATCTCACTCTCTTTGAATCTTCTTTATCATGCTAGGATTAACAGGAAAAAGCTAAAAATTTCAGAATTGCACCGTGCAATGTGGAGATATTACTGTTTGTGCATTTACAATATTCATTGATTTTTGCCATTGAAAAACATGTTTTTCATATACCAGAAATGTTTGAAGCTACTGACTGAATGAAAGGAGCTGGCATCTCACTCTCTTTGAATCTTCTTTATCATGCTAGGATTAACAGGAAAAAGCTAAAAATTTCAGAATTGCACCGTGCAATGTGGAGATATTACTGTTTGTGCATTTACAATATTCATTGATTTTTGCCATTGAAAAACATGTTTTTCATATACCAGAAATGTTTGAAGCTACTGACTGAATGAAAGGAGCTGGCATCTCACTCTCTTTGAATCTTCTTTATCATGCTAGGATTAACAGGAAAAAGCAAAAAATTTCAGAATTGCACCTTGCAATGTGGAGATATTACTGTTTGTGCATTTACAATATTCATTGATTTTTGCCATTGAAAAACATGTTTTTCATATACCAGAAATGTTTGAAGCTACTGACTGAATGAAAGGAGCTGGCATCTCACTCTCTTTGAATCTTCTTTATCATGCTAGGATTAACAGGAAAAAGCTAAAAATTTCAGAATTGCACCGTGCAATGTGGAGATATTACTGTTTGTGCATTTACAATATTCATTGATTTTTGCCATTGAAAAACATGTTTTTCATATACCAGAAATGTTTGAAGCTACTGACTGAATGAAAGGAGCTGGCATCTCACTCTCTTTGAATCTTCTTTATCATGCTAGGATTAGCAGGAAAAAGCAAAAAATTTCAGAATTGCACCTTGCAATGTGGAGATATTACTGTTTGTGCATTTACAATATTCATTGATTTTTGCCATTGAAAAACATGTTTTTCATATACCAGAAATGTTTGAAGCTACTGACTGAATGAAAGGAGCTGGCATCTCACTCTCTTTGAATCTTCTTTATCATGCTAGGATTAACAGGAAAAAGCTAAAAATTTCAGAATTGCACCGTGCAATGTGGAGATATTACTGTTTGTGCATTTACAATATTCATTGATTTTTGCCATTGAAAAACATGTTTTTCATATACCAGAAATGTTTGAAGCTACTGACTGAATGAAAGGAGCTGGAATCTCACTCTCTTTGAATCTTCTTTATCATGCTAGGATTAGCAGGAAAAAGCAAAAAATTTCAGAATTGCACCTTGCAATGTGGAGATATTACTGTTTGTGCATTTACAATATTCATTGATTTTTGCCATTGAAAAACATGTTTTTCATATACCAGAAATGTTTGAAGCTACTGACTGAATGAAAGGAGCTGGCATCTCACTCTCTTTGAATCTTCTTTATCATGCTAGGATTAACAGGAAAAAGCAAAAAATTTCAGAATTGCACCTTGCAATGTGGAGATATTACTGTTTGTGCATTTACAATATTCATTGATTTTTGCCATTGAAAAACATGTTTTTCATATACCAGAAATGTTTGAAGCTACTGACTGAATGAAAGGAGCTGGCATCTCACTCTCTTTGAATCTTCTTTATCATGCTAGGATTAACAGGAAAAAGCTAAAAATTTCAGAATTGCACCGTGGAATGTGGAGATATTACTGTTTGTGCATTTACAATATTCATTGATTTTTGCCATTGAAAAACATGTTTTTCATATACCAGAAATGTTTGAAGCTAATGACTGAATGAAAGGAGCTGGCATCTCACTCTCTTTGAATCTTCTTTATCATGCTAGGATTAACAGGAAAAAGCTAAAAATTTCAGAATTGCACCGTGCAATGTGGAGATATTACTGTTTGTGCATTTACAATATTCATTGATTTTTGCCATTGAAAAACATGTTTTTCATATACCAGAAATGTTTGAAGCTACTGACTGAATGAAAGGAGCTGGCATCTCACTCTCTTTGAATCTTCTTTATCATGCTAGGATTAGCAGGAAAAAGCAAAAAATTTCAGAATTGCACCTTGCAATGTGGAGATATTACTGTTTGTGCATTTACAATATTCATTGATTTTTGCCATTGAAAAACATGTTTTTCATATACCAGAAATGTTTGAAGCTACTGACTGAATGAAAGGAGCTGGCATCTCACTCTCTTTGAATCTTCTTTATCATGCTAGGATTAACAGGAAAAAGCTAAAAATTTCAGAATTGCACCGTGCAATGTGGAGATATTACTGTTTGTGCATTTACAATATTCATTGATTTTTGCCATTGAAAAACATGTTTTTCATATACCAGAAATGTTTGAAGCTACTGACTGAATGAAAGGAGCTGGCATCTCACTCTCTTTGAATCTTCTTTATCATGCTAGGATTAGCAGGAAAAAGCAAAAAATTTCAGAATTGCACCTTGCAATGTGGAGATATTACTGTTTGTGCATTTACAATATTCATTGATTTTTGCCATTGAAAAACATGTTTTTCATATACCAGAAATGTTTGAAGCTACTGACTGAATGAAAGGAGCTGGCATCTCACTCTCTTTGAATCTTCTTTATCATGCTAGGATTAACAGGAAAAAGCAAAAAATTTCAGAATTGCACCTTGCAATGTGGAGATATTACTGTTTGTGCATTTACAATATTCATTGATTTTTGCCATTGAAAAACATGTTTTTCATATACCAGAAATGTTTGAAGCTACTGACTGAATGAAAGGAGCTGGCATCTCACTCTCTTTGAATCTTCTTTATCATGCTAGGATTAGCAGGAAAAAGCAAAAAATTTCAGAATTGCACCTTGCAATGTGGAGATATTACTGTTTGTGCATTTACAATATTCATTGATTTTTGCCATTGAAAAACATGTTTTTCATATACCAGAAATGTTTGAAGCTACTGACTGAATGAAAGGAGCTGGCATCTCACTCTCTTTGAATCTTCTTTATCATGCTAGGATTAACAGGAAAAAGCTAAAAATTTCAGAATTGCACCGTGCAATGTGGAGATATTACTGTTTGTGCATTTACAATATTCATTGATTTTTGCCATTGAAAAACATGTTTTTCATATACCAGAAATGTTTGAAGCTACTGACTGAATGAAAGGAGCTGGCATCTCACTCTCTTTGAATCTTCTTTATCATGCTAGGATTAGCAGGAAAAAGCAAAAAATTTCAGAATTGCACCTTGCAATGTGGAGATATTACTGTTTGTGCATTTACAATATTCATTGATTTTTGCCATTGAAAAACATGTTTTTCATATACCAGAAATGTTTGAAGCTACTGACTGAATGAAAGGAGCTGGCATCTCACTCTCTTTGAATCTTCTTTATCATGCTAGGATTAACAGGAAAAAGCAAAAAATTTCAGAATTGCACCTTGCAATGTGGAGATATTACTGTTTGTGCATTTACAATATTCATTGATTTTTGCCATTGAAAAACATGTTTTTCATATACCAGAAATGTTTGAAGCTACTGACTGAATGAAAGGAGCTGGCATCTCACTCTCTTTGAATCTTCTTTATCATGCTAGGATTAACAGGAAAAAGCTAAAAATTTCAGAATTGCACCGTGCAATGTGGAGATATTACTGTTTGTGCATTTACAATATTCATTGATTTTTGCCATTGAAAAACATGTTTTTCATATACCAGAAATGTTTGAAGCTACTGACTGAATGAAAGGAGCTGGCATCTCACTCTCTTTGAATCTTCTTTATCATGCTAGGATTAACAGGAAAAAGCAAAAAATTTCAGAATTGCACCTTGCAATGTGGAGATATTACTGTTTGTGCATTTACAATATTCATTGATTTTTGCCATTGAAAAACATGTTTTTCATATACCAGAAATGTTTGAAGCTACTGACTGAATGAAAGGAGCTGGCATCTCACTCTCTTTGAATCTTCTTTATCATGCTAGGATTAACAGGAAAAAGCTAAAAATTTCAGAATTGCACCATGCAATGTGGAGATATTACTGTTTGTGCATTTACAATATTCATTGATTTTTGCCATTGAAAAACATGTTTTTCATATACCAGAAATGTTTGAAGCTTCTGACTGAATGAAAGGAGCTGGCATCTCACTCTCTTTGAATCTTCTTTATCATGCTAGGATTAACAGGAAAAAGCTAAAAATTTCAGAATTGCACCGTGCAATGTGGAGATATTACTGTTTGTGCATTTACAATATTCATTGATTTTTGCCATTGAAAAATGTGTTTTTCATATACCAGAAATGTTTGAAGCTACTGACTGAATGAAAGGAGCTGGCATCTCACTCTCTTTGAATCTTCTTTATCATGCTAGGATTAGCAGGAAAAAGCAAAAAATTTCAGAATTGCACCTTGCAATGTGGAGATATTACTGTTTGTGCATTTACAATATTCATTGATTTTTGCCATTGAAAAACATGTTTTTCATATACCAGAAATGTTTGAAGCTACTGACTGAATGAAAGGAGCTGGCATCTCACTCTCTTTGAATCTTCTTTATCATGCTAGGATTAACAGGAAAAAGCAAAAAATTTCAGAATTGCACCTTGCAATGTGGAGATATTACTGTTTGTGCATTTACAATATACATTGATTTTTGCCATTGAAAAACATGTTTTTCATATACCAGAAATGTTTGAAGCTACTGACTGAATGAAAGGAGCTGGCATCTCACTCTCTTTGAATCTTCTTTATCATGCTAGGATTAACAGGAAAAAGCTAAAAATTTCAGAATTGCACCGTGCAATGTGGAGATATTACTGTTTGTGCATTTACAATATTCATTGATTTTTGCCATTGAAAAACATGTTTTTCATATACCAGAAATGTTTGAAGCTACTGACTGAATGAAAGGAGCTGGCATCTCACTCTCTTTGAATCTTCTTTATCATGCTAGGATTAACAGGAAAAAGCAAAAAATTTCAGAATTGCACCTTGCAATGTGGAGATATTACTGTTTGTGCATTTACAATATTCATTGATTTTTGCCATTGAAAAACATGTTTTTCATATACCAGAAATGTTTGAAGCTACTGACTGAATGAAAGGAGCTGGCATCTCACTCTCTTTGAATCTTCTTTATCATGCTAGGATTAACAGGAAAAAGCTAAAAATTTCAGAATTGCACCGTGCAATGTGGAGATATTACTGTTTGTGCATTTACAATATTCATTGATTTTTGCCATTGAAAAACATGTTTTTCATATACCAGAAATGTTTGAAGCTTCTGACTGAATGAAAGGAGCTGGCATCTCACTCTCTTTGAATCTTCTTTATCATGCTAGGATTAGCAGGAAAAAGCAAAAAATTTCAGAATTGCACCTTGCAATGTGGAGATATTACTGTTTGTGCATTTACAATATTCATTGATTTTTGCCATTGAAAAACATGTTTTTCATATACCAGAAATGTTTGAAGCTACTGACTGAATGAAAGGAGCTGGCATCTCACTCTCTTTGAATCTTCTTTATCATGCTAGGATTAACAGGAAAAAGCTAAAAATTTCAGAATTGCACCGTGCAATGTGGAGATATTACTGTTTGTGCATTTACAATATTCATTGATTTTTGCCATTGAAAAACATGTTTTTCATATACCAGATATGTTTGAAGCTACTGACTGAATGAAAGGAGCTGGCATCTCACTCTCTTTGAATCTTCTTTATCATGCTAGGATTAGCAGGAAAAAGCAAAAAATTTCAGAATTGCACCTTGCAATGTGGAGATATTACTGTTTGTGCATTTACAATATTCATTGATTTTTGCCATTGAAAAACATGTTTTTCATATACCAGAAATGTTTGAAGCTACTGACTGAATGAAAGGAGCTGGCATCTCACTCTCTTTGAATCTTCTTTATCATGCTAGGATTAACAGGAAAAAGCAAAAAATTTCAGAATTGCACCTTGCAATGTGGAGATATTACTGTTTGTGCATTTACAATATTCATTGATTTTTGCCATTGAAAAACATGTTTTTCATATACCAGAAATGTTTGAAGCTACTGACTGAATGAAAGGAGCTGGCATCTCACTCTCTTTGAATCTTCTTTATCATGCTAGGATTAACAGGAAAAAGCTAAAAATTTCAGAATTGCACCGTGCAATGTGGAGATATTACTGTTTGTGCATTTACAATATTCATTGATTTTTGCCATTGAAAAACATGTTTTTCATATACCAGAAATGTTTGAAGCTACTGACTGAATGAAAGGAGCTGGCATCTCACTCTCTTTGAATCTTCTTTATCATGCTAGGATTAGCAGGAAAAAGCAAAAAATTTCAGAATTGCACCTTGCAATGTGGAGATATTACTGTTTGTGCATTTACAATATTCATTGATTTTTGCCATTGAAAAACATGTTTTTCATATACCAGAAATGTTTGAAGCTACTGACTGAATGAAAGGAGCTGGCATCTCACTCTCTTTGAATCTTCTTTATCATGCTAGGATTAACAGGAAAAAGCTAAAAATTTCAGAATTGCACCGTGCAATGTGGAGATATTACTGTTTGTGCATTTACAATATTCATTGATTTTTGCCATTGAAAAACATGTTTTTCATATACCAGAAATGTTTGAAGCTAATGACTGAATGAAAGGAGCTGGCATCTCACTCTCTTTGAATCTTCTTTATCATGCTAGGATTAGCAGGAAAAAGCAAAAAATTTCAGAATTGCACCTTGCAATGTGGAGATATTACTGTTTGTGCATTTACAATATTCATTGATTTTTGCCATTGAAAAACATGTTTTTCATATACCAGAAATGTTTGAAGCTACTGACTGAATGAAAGGAGCTGGCATCTCACTCTCTTTGAATCTTCTTTATCATGCTAGGATTAACAGGAAAAAGCAAAAAATTTCAGAATTGCACCTTGCAATGTGGAGATATTACTGTTTGTGCATTTACAATATTCATTGATTTTTGCCATTGAAAAACATGTTTTTCATATACCAGAAATGTTTGAAGCTACTGACTGAATGAAAGGAGCTGGCATCTCACTCTCTTTGAATCTTCTTTATCATGCTAGGATTAACAGGAAAAAGCTAAAAATTTCAGAATTGCACCGTGCAATGTGGAGATATTACTGTTTGTGCATTTACAATATTCATTGATTTTTGCCATTGAAAAACATGTTTTTCATATACCAGAAATGTTTGAAGCTACTGACTGAATGAAAGGAGCTGGCATCTCACTCTCTTTGAATCTTCTTTATCATGCTAGGATTAGCAGGAAAAAGCAAAAAATTTCAGAATTGCACCTTGCAATGTGGAGATATTACTGTTTGTGCATTTACAATATTCATTGATTTTTGCCATTGAAAAACATGTTTTTCATATACCAGAAATGTTTGAAGCTACTGACTGAATGAAAGGAGCTGGCATCTCACTCTCTTTGAATCTTCTTTATCATGCTAGGATTAACAGGAAAAAGCAAAAAATTTCAGAATTGCACCTTGCAATGTGGAGATATTACTGTTTGTGCATTTACAATATTCATTGATTTTTGCCATTGAAAAACATGTTTTTCATATACCAGAAATGTTTGAAGCTACTGACTGAATGAAAGGAGCTGGCATCTCACTCTCTTTGAATCTTCTTTATCATGCTAGGATTAGCAGGAAAAAGCAAAAAATTTCAGAATTGCACCTTGCAATGTGGAGATATTACTGTTTGTGCATTTACAATATTCATTGATTTTTGCCATTGAAAAACATGTTTTTCATATACCAGAAATGTTTGAAGCTACTGACTGAATGAAAGGAGCTGGCATCTCACTCTCTTTGAATCTTCTTTATCATGCTAGGATTAACAGGAAAAAGCTAAAAATTTCAGAATTGCACCGTGCAATGTGGAGATATTACTGTTTGTGCATTTACAATATTCATTGATTTTTGCCATTGAAAAACATGTTTTTCATATACCAGAAATGTTTGAAGCTACTGACTGAATGAAAGGAGCTGGCATCTCACTCTCTTTGAATCTTCTTTATCATGCTAGGATTAGCAGGAAAAAGCAAAAAATTTCAGAATTGCACCTTGCAATGTGGAGATATTACTGTTTGTGCATTTACAATATTCATTGATTTTTGCCATTGAAAAACATGTTTTTCATATACCAGAAATGTTTGAAGCTACTGACTGAATGAAAGGAGCTGGCATCTCACTCTCTTTGAATCTTCTTTATCATGCTAGGATTAACAGGAAAAAGCAAAAAATTTCAGAATTGCACCTTGCAATGTGGAGATATTACTGTTTGTGCATTTACAATATTCATTGATTTTTGCCATTGAAAAACATGTTTTTCATATACCAGAAATGTTTGAAGCTACTGACTGAATGAAAGGAGCTGGCATCTCACTCTCTTTGAATCTTCTTTATCATGCTAGGATTAACAGGAAAAAGCTAAAAATTTCAGAATTGCACCGTGCAATGTGGAGATATTACTGTTTGTGCATTTACAATATTCATTGATTTTTGCCATTGAAAAACATGTTTTTCATATACCAGAAATGTTTGAAGCTACTGACTGAATGAAAGGAGCTGGCATCTCACTCTCTTTGAATCTTCTTTATCATGCTAGGATTAACAGGAAAAAGCAAAAAATTTCAGAATTGCACCTTGCAATGTGGAGATATTACTGTTTGTGCATTTACAATATTCATTGATTTTTGCCATTGAAAAACATGTTTTTCATATACCAGAAATGTTTGAAGCTACTGACTGAATGAAAGGAGCTGGCATCTCACTCTCTTTGAATCTTCTTTATCATGCTAGGATTAACAGGAAAAAGCTAAAAATTTCAGAATTGCACCATGCAATGTGGAGATATTACTGTTTGTGCATTTACAATATTCATTGATTTTTGCCATTGAAAAACATGTTTTTCATATACCAGAAATGTTTGAAGCTTCTGACTGAATGAAAGGAGCTGGCATCTCACTCTCTTTGAATCTTCTTTATCATGCTAGGATTAACAGGAAAAAGCTAAAAATTTCAGAATTGCACCGTGCAATGTGGAGATATTACTGTTTGTGCATTTACAATATTCATTGATTTTTGCCATTGAAAAATGTGTTTTTCATATACCAGAAATGTTTGAAGCTACTGACTGAATGAAAGGAGCTGGCATCTCACTCTCTTTGAATCTTCTTTATCATGCTAGGATTAGCAGGAAAAAGCAAAAAATTTCAGAATTGCACCTTGCAATGTGGAGATATTACTGTTTGTGCATTTACAATATTCATTGATTTTTGCCATTGAAAAACATGTTTTTCATATACCAGAAATGTTTGAAGCTACTGACTGAATGAAAGGAGCTGGCATCTCACTCTCTTTGAATCTTCTTTATCATGCTAGGATTAACAGGAAAAAGCAAAAAATTTCAGAATTGCACCTTGCAATGTGGAGATATTACTGTTTGTGCATTTACAATATACATTGATTTTTGCCATTGAAAAACATGTTTTTCATATACCAGAAATGTTTGAAGCTACTGACTGAATGAAAGGAGCTGGCATCTCACTCTCTTTGAATCTTCTTTATCATGCTAGGATTAACAGGAAAAAGCTAAAAATTTCAGAATTGCACCGTGCAATGTGGAGATATTACTGTTTGTGCATTTACAATATTCATTGATTTTTGCCATTGAAAAACATGTTTTTCATATACCAGAAATGTTTGAAGCTACTGACTGAATGAAAGGAGCTGGCATCTCACTCTCTTTGAATCTTCTTTATCATGCTAGGATTAACAGGAAAAAGCAAAAAATTTCAGAATTGCACCTTGCAATGTGGAGATATTACTGTTTGTGCATTTACAATATTCATTGATTTTTGCCATTGAAAAACATGTTTTTCATATACCAGAAATGTTTGAAGCTACTGACTGAATGAAAGGAGCTGGCATCTCACTCTCTTTGAATCTTCTTTATCATGCTAGGATTAACAGGAAAAAGCTAAAAATTTCAGAATTGCACCGTGCAATGTGGAGATATTACTGTTTGTGCATTTACAATATTCATTGATTTTTGCCATTGAAAAACATGTTTTTCATATACCAGAAATGTTTGAAGCTTCTGACTGAATGAAAGGAGCTGGCATCTCACTCTCTTTGAATCTTCTTTATCATGCTAGGATTAGCAGGAAAAAGCAAAAAATTTCAGAATTGCACCTTGCAATGTGGAGATATTACTGTTTGTGCATTTACAATATTCATTGATTTTTGCCATTGAAAAACATGTTTTTCATATACCAGAAATGTTTGAAGCTACTGACTGAATGAAAGGAGCTGGCATCTCACTCTCTTTGAATCTTCTTTATCATGCTAGGATTAACAGGAAAAAGCTAAAAATTTCAGAATTGCACCGTGCAATGTGGAGATATTACTGTTTGTGCATTTACAATATTCATTGATTTTTGCCATTGAAAAACATGTTTTTCATATACCAGATATGTTTGAAGCTACTGACTGAATGAAAGGAGCTGGCATCTCACTCTCTTTGAATCTTCTTTATCATGCTAGGATTAGCAGGAAAAAGCAAAAAATTTCAGAATTGCACCTTGCAATGTGGAGATATTACTGTTTGTGCATTTACAATATTCATTGATTTTTGCCATTGAAAAACATGTTTTTCATATACCAGAAATGTTTGAAGCTACTGACTGAATGAAAGGAGCTGGCATCTCACTCTCTTTGAATCTTCTTTATCATGCTAGGATTAACAGGAAAAAGCAAAAAATTTCAGAATTGCACCTTGCAATGTGGAGATATTACTGTTTGTGCATTTACAATATTCATTGATTTTTGCCATTGAAAAACATGTTTTTCATATACCAGAAATGTTTGAAGCTACTGACTGAATGAAAGGAGCTGGCATCTCACTCTCTTTGAATCTTCTTTATCATGCTAGGATTAACAGGAAAAAGCTAAAAATTTCAGAATTGCACCGTGCAATGTGGAGATATTACTGTTTGTGCATTTACAATATTCATTGATTTTTGCCATTGAAAAACATGTTTTTCATATACCAGAAATGTTTGAAGCTACTGACTGAATGAAAGGAGCTGGCATCTCACTCTCTTTGAATCTTCTTTATCATGCTAGGATTAGCAGGAAAAAGCAAAAAATTTCAGAATTGCACCTTGCAATGTGGAGATATTACTGTTTGTGCATTTACAATATTCATTGATTTTTGCCATTGAAAAACATGTTTTTCATATACCAGAAATGTTTGAAGCTACTGACTGAATGAAAGGAGCTGGCATCTCACTCTCTTTGAATCTTCTTTATCATGCTAGGATTAACAGGAAAAAGCTAAAAATTTCAGAATTGCACCGTGCAATGTGGAGATATTACTGTTTGTGCATTTACAATATTCATTGATTTTTGCCATTGAAAAACATGTTTTTCATATACCAGAAATGTTTGAAGCTAATGACTGAATGAAAGGAGCTGGCATCTCACTCTCTTTGAATCTTCTTTATCATGCTAGGATTAGCAGGAAAAAGCAAAAAATTTCAGAATTGCACCTTGCAATGTGGAGATATTACTGTTTGTGCATTTACAATATTCATTGATTTTTGCCATTGAAAAACATGTTTTTCATATACCAGAAATGTTTGAAGCTACTGACTGAATGAAAGGAGCTGGCATCTCACTCTCTTTGAATCTTCTTTATCATGCTAGGATTAACAGGAAAAAGCAAAAAATTTCAGAATTGCACCTTGCAATGTGGAGATATTACTGTTTGTGCATTTACAATATTCATTGATTTTTGCCATTGAAAAACATGTTTTTCATATACCAGAAATGTTTGAAGCTACTGACTGAATGAAAGGAGCTGGCATCTCACTCTCTTTGAATCTTCTTTATCATGCTAGGATTAACAGGAAAAAGCAAAAAATTTCAGAATTGCACCTTGCAATGTGGAGATATTACTGTTTGTGCATTTACAATATTCATTGATTTTTGCCATTGAAAAACATGTTTTTCATATACCAGAAATGTTTGAAGCTACTGACTGAATGAAAGGAGCTGGTATCTCATTCTCTTTGAATCTTCTTTATCATGCTAGGATTAGCAGGAAAAAGCAAAAAATTTCAGAATTGCACCTTGCAATGTGGAGATATTACTGTTTGTGCATTTACAATATTCATTGATTTTTGCCATTGAAAAACATGTTTTTCATATACCAGAAATGTTTGAAGCTACTGACTGAATGAAAGGAGCTGGCATCTCACTCTCTTTGAATCTTCTTTATCATGCTAGGATTAACAGGAAAAAGCTAAAAATTTTAGAATTGCACCGTGCAATGTGGAGATATTACTGTTTGTGCATTTACAATATTCATTGATTTTTGCCATTGAAAAACATGTTTTTCATATACCAGAAATGTTTGAAGCTACTGACTGAATGAAAGGAGCTGGCATCTCACTCTCTTTGAATCTTCTTTATCATGCTAGGATTAGCAGGAAAAAGCAAAAAATTTCAGAATTGCACCTTGCAATGTGGAGTTATTACTGTTTGTGCATTTACAATATTCATTGATTTTTGCCATTGAAAAACGTCCAGAAATGTTTGAAGCTACTGACTGAATGAAAGGAGCTGGCATCTCACTCTCTTTGAATCTTCTTTATCATGCTAGGATTAGCAGGAAAAAGCAAAAAATTTCAGAATTGCACCTTGCAATGTGGAGATATTAGTTTGTGCATTTACAATATTCATTGATTTTTGCCATTGAAAAACATGTTTTTCATATACCAGAAATGTTTGAAGCTACTGACTGAATGAAAGGAGCTGGCATCTCACTCTCTTTGAATCTTCTTTATCATGCTAGGATTAGCAGGAAAAAGCAAAAAATTTCCGAATTGCACCTTGCAATGTGGAGATATTACTGTTTGTGCATTTACAATATTCATTGATTTTTGCCATTGAAAAACATGTTTTTCATATACCAGAAATGTTTGAAGCTACTGACTGAATGAAAGGAGCTGGCATCTCACTCTCTTTGAATCTTCTTTATCATGCTAGGATTAGCAGGATAAAGCAAAAAATTTCAGAATTGCACCTTGCAATGTGGAGATATTACTGTTTGTGCATTTACAATATTCATTGATTTTTGCCATTGAAAAACATGTTTTTCATATACCAGAAATGTTTGAAGCTACTGGCTGAATGAAAGGAGCTGGCATCTCACTCTCTTTGAATCTTCTTTATCATGCTAGGATTAACAGGAAAAAGCAAAAAATTTCAGAATTGCACCTTGCAATGTGGAGATATTACTGTTTGTGCATTTACAATATTCATTGATTTTTGCCATTGAAAAACGTCCAGAAATGTTTGAAGCTACTGACTGAATGAAAGGAGCTGGCATCTCACTCTCTTTGAATCTTCTTTATCATGCTAGGATTAGCAGGAAAAAGCAAAAAATTTCAGAATTGCACCTTGCAATGTGGAGATATTACTGTTTGTGCATTTACAATATTCATTGATTTTTGCCATTGAAAAACATGTTTTTCATATACCAGAAATGTTTGAAGCTACTGACTGAATGAAAGGAGCTGGCATCTCACTCTTTGAATGTTCTTTATCATGCTAGGATTAGCAGGAAAAAGCAAACAATTTCAGAATTGCACCTTGCAATGTGGAGATATTACTGTTTGTGCATTTACAATATTCATTGATTTTTGCCATTGAAAAACATGTTTTTCATATACCAGAAATGTTTGAAGCTACTGACTGAATGAAAGGAGCTGGCATCTCACTCTCTTTGAATCTTCTTTATCATGCTAGGATTAACAGGAAAAAGCTAAAAATTTCAGAATTGCACCGTGCAATGTGGAGATATTACTGTTTGTGCATTTACAATATTCATTGATTTTTGCCATTGAAAAACATGTTTTTCATATACCAGAAATGTTTGAAGCTACTGACTGAATGAAAGGAGCTGGCATCTCACTCTCTTTGAATCTTCTTTATCATGCTAGGATTAGCAGGTAAAAGCAAAAAATTTCAGAATTGCACCTTGCAATGTGGAGATATTACTGTTTGTGCATTTACAATATTCATTTATTTTTGCCATTGAAAAACATGTTTTTCATATACCAGAAATGTTTGAAGCTACTGACTGAATGAAAGGAGCTGGCATCTCACTCTCTTTGAATCTTCTTTATCATGCTAGGATTAACAGGAAAAAGCAAAAAATTTCAGAATTGCACCTTGCAATGTGGAGATATTACTGTTTGTGCATTTACAATATTCATTGATTTTTGCCATTGAAAAACATGTTTTTCATATACCAGAAATGTTTGAAGCTACTGACTGAATGAAAGGAGCTGGCATCTCACTCTCTTTGAATCTTCTTTATCATGCTAGGATTAACAGGAAAAAGCAAAAAATTTCAGAATTGCACCTTGCAATGTGGAGATATTACTGTTTGTGCATTTACAATATTCATTGATTTTTGCCATTGAAAAACGTCCAGAAATGTTTGAAGCTACTGACTGAATGAAAGGAGCTGGCATCTCACTCTCTTTGAATCTTCTTTATCATGCTAGGATTAACAGGAAAAAGCTAAAAATTTCAGAATTGCACTGTGCAATGTGGAGATATTACTGTTTGTGCATTTACAATATTCATTGATTTTTGCCATTGAAAAACATGTTTTTCATATACCAGAAATGTTTGAAGCTACTGACTGAATGAAAGGAGCTGGCATCTCACTCTCTTTGAATCTTCTTTATCATGCTAGGATTAGCAGGAAAAAGCAAAAAATTTCAGAATTGCACCTTGCAATGTGGAGATATTACTGTTTGTGCATTTACAATATTCATTGATTTTTGCCATTGAAAAACATGTTTTTCATATACCAGAAATGTTTGAAGCTACTGACTGAATGAAAGGAGCTGGCATCTCACTCTCTTTGAATCTTCTTTATCATGCTAGGATTAACAGGAAAAAGCTAAAAATTTCAGAATTGCACCGTGCAATGTGGAGATATTACTGTTTGTGCATTTACAATATTCATTGATTTTTGCCATTGAAAAACATGTTTTTCATATACCAGAAATGTTTGAAGCTACTGACTGAATGAAAGGAGCTGGCATCTCACTCTCTTTGAATCTTCTTTATCATGCTAGGATTAACAGGAAAAAGCAAAAAATTTCAGAATTGCACCTTGCAATGTGGAGATATTACTGTTTGTGCATTTACAATATTCATTGATTTTTGCCATTGAAAAACATGTTTTTCATATACCAGAAATGTTTGAAGCTACTGACTGAATGAAAGGAGCTGGCATCTCACTCTCTTTGAATCTTCTTTATCATGCTAGGATTAGCAGGAAAAAGCAAAAAATTTCAGAATTGCACCTTGCAATGTGGAGATATTACTGTTTGTGCATTTACAATATTCATTGATTTTTGCCATTGAAAAACATGTTTTTCATATACCAGAAATGTTTGAAGCTACTGACTGAATGAAAGGAGCTGGCATCTCACTCTCTTTGAATCTTCTTTATCATGCTAGGATTAACAGGAAAAAGCTAAAAATTTCAGAATTGCACCGTGCAATGTGGAGATATTACTGTTTGTGCATTTACAATATTCATTGATTTTTGCCATTGAAAAACATGTTTTTCATATACCAGAAATGTTTGAAGCTACTGACTGAATGAAAGGAGCTGGCATCTCACTCTCTTTGAATCTTCTTTATCATGCTAGGATTAGCAGGAAAAAGCAAAAAATTTCAGAATTGCACCTTGCAATGTGGAGATATTACTGTTTGTGCATTTACAATATTCAATGATTTTTGCCATTGAAAAACATGTTTTTCATATACCAGAAATGTTTGAAGCTACTGACTGAATGAAAGGAGCTGGCATCTCACTCTCTTTGAATCTTCTTTATCATGCTAGGATTAACAGGAAAAAGCAAAAAATTTCAGAATTGCACCTTGCAATGTGGAGATATTACTGTTTGTGCATTTACAATATTCATTGATTTTTGCCATTGAAAAACATGTTTTTCATATACCAGAAATGTTTGAAGCTACTGACTGAATGAAAGGAGCTGGCATCTCACTCTCTTTGAATCTTCTTTATCATGCTAGGATTAACAGGAAAAAGCTAAAAATTTCAGAATTGCACCGTGCAATGTGGAGATATTACTGTTTGTGCATTTACAATATTCATTGATTTTTGCCATTGAAAAACATGTTTTTCATATACCAGAAATGTTTGAAGCTACTGACTGAATGAAAGGAGCTGGCATCTCACTCTCTTTGAATCTTCTTTATCATGCTAGGATTAGCAGGAAAAAGCAAAAAATTTCAGAATTGCACCTTGCAATGTGGAGATATTACTGTTTGTGCATTTACAATATTCATTGATTTTTGCCATTGAAAAATGTTTTTCATATACCAGAAATGTTTGAAGCTACTGACTGAATGAAAGGAGCTGGCATCTCACTCTCTTTGAATCTTCTTTATCATGCTAGGATTAACAGGAAAAAGCTAAAAATTTCAGAATTGCACCATGCAATGTGGAGATATTACTGTTTGTGCATTTACAATATTCATTGATTTTTGCCATTGAAAAACATGTTTTTCATATACCAGAAATGTTTGAAGCTACTGACTGAATGAAAGGAGCTGGCATCTCACTCTCTTTGAATCTTCTTTATCATGCTAGGATTAACAGGAAAAAGCTAAAAATTTCAGAATTGCACCGTGCAATGTGGAGATATTACTGTTTGTGCATTTACAATATTCATTGATTTTTGCCATTGAAAAACATGTTTTTCATATACCAGAAATGTTTGAAGCTACTGACTGAATGAAAGGAGCTGGCATCTCACTCTCTTTGAATCTTCTTTATCATGCTAGGATTAGCAGGAAAAAGCAAAAAATTTCAGAATTGCACCTTGCAATGTGGAGATATTACTGTTTGTGCATTTACAATATTCATTGATTTTTGCCATTGAAAAACATGTTTTTCATATACCAGAAATGTTTGAAGCTACTGACTGAATGAAAGGAGCTGGCATCTCACTCTCTTTGAATCTTCTTTATCATGCTAGGATTAACAGGAAAAAGCTAAAAATTTCAGAATTGCACCGTGCAATGTGGAGATATTACTGTTTGTGCATTTACAATATTCATTGATTTTTGCCATTGAAAAACATGTTTTTCATATACCAGAAATGTTTGAAGCTACTGACTGAATGAAAGGAGCTGGCATCTCACTCTCTTTGAATCTTCTTTATCATGCTAGGATTAGCAGGAAAAAGCAAAAAATTTCAGAATTGCACCTTGCAATGTGGAGATATTACTGTTTGTGCATTTACAATATTCATTGATTTTTGCCATTGAAAAACATGTTTTTCATATACCAGAAATGTTTGAAGCTACTGACTGAATGAAAGGAGCTGGCATCTCACTCTCTTTGAATCTTCTTTATCATGCTAGGATTAACAGGAAAAAGCAAAAAATTTCAGAATTGCACCGTGCAATGTGGAGATATTACTGTTTGTGCATTTACAATATTCATTGATTTTTGCCATTGAAAAACATGTTTTTCATATACCAGAAATGTTTGAAGCTACTGACTGAATGAAAGGAGCTGGCATCTCACTCTCTTTGAATCTTCTTTATCATGCTAGGATTAACAGGAAAAAGCTAAAAATTTCAGAATTGCACCGTGCAATGTGGAGATATTACTGGTTGTGCATTTACAATATTCATTGATTTTTGCCATTGAAAAACATGTTTTTCATATACCAGAAATGTTTGAAGCTACTGACTGAATGAAAGGAGCTGGCATCTCACTCTCTTTGAATCTTCTTTATCATGCTAGGATTAGCAGGAAAAAGCAAAAAATTTCAGAATTGCACCTTGCAATGTGGAGATATTACTGTTTGTGCATTTACAATATTCATTGATTTTTGCCATTGAAAAACATGTTTTTCATATACCAGAAATGTTTGAAGCTACTGACTGAATGAAAGGAGCTGGCATCTCACTCTCTTTGAATCTTCTTTATCATGCTAGGATTAACAGGAAAAAGCTAAAAATTTCAGAATTGCACCGTGCAATGTGGAGATATTACTGTTTGTGCATTTACAATATTCATTGATTTTTGCCATTGAAAAACATGTTTTTCATTTACCAGAAATGTTTGAAGCTACTGACTGAATGAAAGGAGCTGGCATCTCACTCTCTTTGAATCTTCTTTATCATGCTAGGATTAGCAGGAAAAAGCAAAAAATTTCAGAATTGCACCTTGCAATGTGGAGATATTAGTTTGTGCATTTACAATATTCATTGATTTTTGCCATTGAAAAACATGTTTTTCATATACCAAAAATGTTTGAAGCTACTGACTGAATGAAAGGAGCTGGCATCTCACTCTCTTTGAATCTTCTTTATCATGCTAGGATTAACAGGAAAAAGCAAAAAATTTCAGAATTGCACCTTGCAATGTGGAGATATTACTGTTTGTGCATTTACAATATTCATTGATTTTTGCCATTGAAAAACATGTTTTTCATATACCAGAAATGTTTGAAGCTACTGACTGAATGAAAGGAGCTGGCATCTCACTCTCTTTGAATCTTCTTTATCATGCTAGGATTAGCAGGAAAAAGCAAAAAATTTCAGAATTGCACCTTGCAATGTGGAGATATTACTGTTTGTGCATTTACAATATTCATTGATTTTTGCCATTGAAAAACATGTTTTTCATATACCAGAAATGTTTGAAGCTACTGACTGAATGAAAGGAGCTGGCATCTCACTCTCTTTGAATCTTCTTTATCATGCTAGGATTAACAGGAAAAAGCAAAAAATTTCAGAATTGCACCTTGCAATGTGGAGATATTACTGTTTGTGCATTTACAATATTCATTGATTTTTGCCATTGAAAAACATGTTTTTCATATACCAGAAATGTTTGAAGCTACTGACTGAATGAAAGGAGCTGGCATCTCACTCTCTTTGAATCTTCTTTATCATGCTAGGATTAACAGGAAAAAGCTAAAAATTTCAGAATTGCACCGTGCAATGTGGAGATATTACTGTTTGTGCATTTACAATATTCATTGATTTTTGCCATTGAAAAACATGTTTTTCATATACCAGAAATGTTTGAAGCTACTGACTGAATGAAAGGAGCTGGCATCTCACTCTCTTTGAATCTTCTTTATCATGCTAGGATTAGCAGGAAAAAGCAAAAAATTTCAGAATTGCACCTTGCAATGTGGAGATATTACTGTTTGTGCATTTACAATATTCATTGATTTTTGCCATTGAAAAACATGTTTTTCATATACCAGAAATATTTGAAGCTACTGACTGAATGAAAGGAGCTGGCATCTCACTCTCTTTGAATCTTCTTTATCATGCTAGGATTAACAGGAAAAAGCAAAAAATTTCAGAATTGCACCCTGCAATGTCGAGATATTACTGTTTGTGCATTTACAATATTCATTGATTTTTGCCATTGAAAAACATGTTTTTCATATACCAGAAATGTTTGAAGCTACTGACTGAATGAAAGGAGCTGGCATCTCACTCTCTTTGAATCTTCTTTATCATGCTAGGATTAACAGGAAAAAGCGAAAAATTTCAGAATTGCACCGTGCAATGTGGAGATATTACTGTTTGTGCATTTACAATATTCATTGATTTTTGCCATTGAAAAACATGTTTTTCATATACCAGAAATGTTTGAAGCTACTGACTGAATGAAAGGAGCTGGCATCTCACTCTCTTTGAATCTTCTTTATCATGCTAGGATTAGCAGGAAAAAGCAAAAAATTTCAGAATTGCACCTTGCAATGTGGAGATATTAGTTTGTGCATTTACAATATTCATTGATTTTTGCCATTGAAAAACATGTTTTTCATATACCAGAAATGTTTGAAGCTACTGACTGAATGAAAGGAGCTGGCATCTCACTCTCTTTGAATCTTCTTTATCATGCTAGGATTAACAGGAAAAAGCAAAAAATTTCAGAATTGCACCTTGCAATGTGGAGATATTACTGTTTGTGCATTTACAATATTCATTGATTTTTGCCATTGAAAAACATGTTTTTCATATACCAGAAATGTTTGAAGCTACTGACTGAATGAAAGGAGCTGGCATCTCACTCTCTTTGAATCTTCTTTATCATGCTAGGATTAGCAGGAAAAAGCAAAAAATTTCAGAATTGCACCTTGCAATGTGGAGATATTACTGTTTGTGCATTTACAATATTCATTGATTTTTGCCATTGAAAAACATGTTTTTCATATACCAGAAATGTTTGAAGCTACTGACTGAATGAAAGGAGCTGGCATCTCACTCTCTTTGAATCTTCTTTATCATGCTAGGATTAACAGGAAAAAGCTAAAAATTTCAGAATTGCACCGTGCAATGTGGAGATATTACTGTTTGTGCATTTACAATATTCATTGATTTTTGCCATTGAAAAACATGTTTTTCATATACCAGAAATGTTTGAAGCTACTGACTGAATGAAAGGAGCTGGCATCTCACTCTCTTTGAATCTTCTTTATCATGCTAGGATTAACAGGAAAAAGCTAAAAATTTCAGAATTGCACCGTGCAATGTGGAGATATTACTGTTTGTGCATTTACAATATTCATTGATTTTTGCCATTGAAAAACATGTTTTTCATATACCAGAAATGTTTGAAGCTACTGACTGAATGAAAGGAGCTGGCATCTCACTCTCTTTGAATCTTCTTTATCATGCTAGGATTAGCAGGAAAAAGCAAAAAATTTCAGAATTGCACCTTGCAATGTGGAGATATTACTGTTTGTGCATTTACAATATTCATTGATTTTTGCCATTGAAAAACATGTTTTTCATATACCAGAAATGTTTGAAGCTACTGACTGAATGAAAGGAGCTGGCATCTCACTCTCTTTGAATCTTCTTTATCATGCTAGGATTAACAGGAAAAAGCTAAAAATTTCAGAATTGCACCGTGCAATGTGGAGATATTACTGTTTGTGCATTTACAATATTCATTGATTTTTGCCATTGAAAAACATGTTTTTCATATACCAGAAATGTTTGAAGCTACTGACTGAATGAAAGGAGCTGGCATCTCACTCTCTTTAAATCTTCTTTATCATGCTAGGATTAGCAGGAAAAAGCAAAAAATTTCAGAATTGCACCTTGCAATGTGGAGATATTACTGTTTGTGCATTTACAATATTCATTGATTTTTGCCATTGAAAAACATGTTTTTCATATACCAGAAATATTTGAAGCTACTGACTGAATGAAAGGAGCTGGCATCTCACTCTCTTTGAATCTTCTTTATCATGCTAGGATTAACAGGAAAAAGCAAAAAATTTCAAAATTGCACCCTGCAATGTCGAGATATTACTGTTTGTGCATTTACAATATTCATTGATTTTTGCCATTGAAAAACATGTTTTTCATATACCAGAAATGTTTGAAGCTACTGACTGAATGAAAGGAGCTGGCATCTCACTCTCTTTGAATCTTCTTTATCATGCTAGGATTAACAGGAAAAAGCTAAAAATTTCAGAATTGCACCGTGCAATGTGGAGATATTACTGTTTGTGCATTTACAATATTCATTGATTTTTGCCATTGAAAAACATGTTTTTCATATACCAGAAATGTTTGAAGCTACTGACTGAATGAAAGGAGCTGGCATCTCACTCTCTTTGAATCTTCTTTATCATGCTAGGATTAGCAGGAAAAAGCAAAAAATTTCAGAATTGCACCTTGCAATGTGGAGATATTACTGTTTGTGCATTTACAATATTCATTGATTTTTGCCATTGAAAAACATGTTTTTCATATACCAGAAATGTTTGAAGCTACTGACTGAATGAAAGGAGCTGGCATCTCACTCTCTTTGAATCTTCTTTATCATGCTAGGATTAACAGGAAAAAGCTAAAAATTTCAGAATTGCATCGTGCAATGTGGAGATATTACTGTTTGTGCATTTACAATATTCATTGATTTTTGCCATTGAAAAACATGTTTTTCATATACCAGAAATGTTTGAAGCTACTGACTGAATGAAAGGAGCTGGCATCTCACTCTCTTTGAATCTTCTTTATCATGCTAGGATTAGCAGGAAAAAGCAAAAAATTTCAGAATTGCACCTTGCAATGTGGAGATATTAGTTTGTGCATTTAAAATATTCATTGATTTTTGCCATTGAAAAACATGTTTTTCATATACCAGAAATGTTTGAAGCTACTGACTGAATGAAAGGAGCTGGCATCTCACTCTCTTTGAATCTTCTTTATCATGCTAGGATTAACAGGAAAAAGCAAAAAATTTCAGAATTGCACCTTGCAATGTGGAGATATTACTGTTTGTGCATTTACAATATTCATTGATTTTTGCCATTGAAAAACATGTTTTTCATATACCAGAAATGTTTGAAGCTACTGACTGAATGAAAGGAGCTGGCATCTCACTCTCTTTGAATCTTCTTTATCATGCTAGGATTAGCAGGAAAAAGCAAAAAATTTCAGAATTGCACCTTGCAATGTGGAGATATTACTGTTTGTGCATTTACAATATTCATTGATTTTTGCCATTGAAAAACATGTTTTTCATATACCAGAAATGTTTGAAGCTACTGACTGAATGAAAGGAGCTGGCATCTCACTCTCTTTGAATCTTCTTTATCATGCTAGGATTAACAGGAAAAAGCTAAAAATTTCAGAATTGCACCGTGCAATGTGGAGATATTACTGTTTGTGCATTTACAATATTCATTGATTTTTGCCATTGAAAAACATGTTTTTCATATACCAGAAATGTTTGAAGCTACTGACTGAATGAAAGGAGCTGGCATCTCACTCTCTTTGAATCTTCTTTATCATGCTAGGATTAGCAGGAAAAAGCAAAAAATTTCAGAATTGCACCTTGCAATGTGGAGATATTACTGTTTGTGCATTTACAATATTCATTGATTTTTGCCATTGAAAAACGTTTTTCATATACCAGAAATGTTTGAAGCTACTGACTGAATGAAAGGAGCTGGCATCTCACTCTCTTTGAATCTTCTTTATCATGCTAGGATTAACAGGAAAAAGCAAAAAATTTCAGAATTGCACCTTGCAATGTGGAGATATTACTGTTTGTGCATTTACAATATTCATTGATTTTTGCCATTGAAAAACATGTTTTTCATATACCAGAAATGTTTGAAGCTACTGACTGAATGAAAGGAGCTGGCATCTCACTCTCTTTGAATCTTCTTTATCATGCTAGGATTAGCAGGAAAAAGCTAAAAATTTCAGAATTGCACCGTGCAATGTGGAGATATTACTGTTTGTGCATTTACAATATTCATTGATTTTTGCCATTGAAAAACATGTTTTTCATATACCAGAAATGTTTGAAGCTACTGACTGAATGAAAGGAGCTGGCATCTCACTCTCTTTGAATCTTCTTTATCATGCTAGGATTAGCAGGAAAAAGCAAAAAATTTCAGAATTGCACCTTGCAATGTGGAGATATTACTGTTTGTGCATTTACAATATTCATTGATTTTTGCCATTGAAAAACATGTTTTTCATATACCAGAAATGTTTGAAGCTACTGACTGAATGAAAGGAGCTGGCATCTCACTCTCTTTGAATCTTCTTTATCATGCTAGGATTAACAGGAAAAAGCTAAAAATTTCAGAATTGCACCGTGCAATGTGGAGATATTACTGTTTGTGCATTTACAATACTCATTGATTTTTGCCATTGAAAAACATGTTTTTCATATACCAGAAATGTTTGAAGCTACTGACTGAATGAAAGGAGCTGGCATCTCACTCTCTTTGAATCTTCTTTATCATGCTAGGATTAACAGGAAAAAGCAAAAAATTTCAGAATTTCACCTTGCAATGTGGAGATATTACTGTTTGTGCATTTACAATATTCATTGATTTTTGCCATTGAAAAACATGTTTTTCATATACCAGAAATGTTTGAAGCTACTGACTGAATGAAAGGAGCTGGCATCTCACTCTCTTTGAATCTTCTTTATCATGCTAGGATTAACAGGAAAAAGCTAAAAATTTCAGAATTGCACCGTGCAATGTGGAGATATTACTGTTTGTGCATTTACAATATTCATTGATTTTTGCCATTGAAAAACGTTTTTCATATACCAGAAATGTTTGAAGCTACTGACTGAATGAAAGGAGCTGGCATCTCACTCTCTTTGTATCTTCTTTATCATGCTAGGATTAGCAGGAAAAAGCAAAAAATTTCAGAATTGCACCTTGCAATGTGGAGATATTACTGTTTGTGCATTTACAATATTCATTGATTTTTGCCATTGAAAAACATGTTTTTCATATACCAGAAATGTTTGAAGCTACTGACTGAATGAAAGGAGCTGGCATATCACTCTCTTTGAATCTTCTTTATCATGCTAGGATTAGCAGGAAAAAGCTAAAAATTTCAGAATTGCACCGTGCAATGTGGAGATATTACTGTTTGTGCATTTACAATATTCATTGATTTTTGCCATTGAAAAACATGTTTTTCATATACCAGAAATGTTTGAAGCTACTGACTGAATGAAAGGAGCTGGCATCTCACTCTCTTTGAATCTTCTTTATCATGCTAGGATTAGCAGGAAAAAGCAAAAAATTTCAGAATTGCACCTTGCAATGTGGAGATATCACTGTTTGTGCATTTACAATATTCATTGATTTTTGCCATTGAAAAACATGTTTTTCATATACCAGAAATGTTTGAAGCTACTGACTGAATGAAAGGAGCTGGCATCTCACTCTCTTTGAATCTTCTTTATCATGCTAGGATTAACAGGAAAAAGCTAAAAATTTCAGAATTGCACCGTGCAATGTGGAGATATTACGGTTTGTGCATTTACAATATTCATTGATTTTTGCCATTGAAAAACATGTTTTTCATATACCAGAAATGTTTGAAGCTACTGACTGAATGAAAGGAGCTGGCATCTCACTCTCTTTGAATCTTCTTTATCATGCTAGGATTAGCAGGAAAAAGCAAAAAAATTCAGAATTGCACCTTGCAATGTGGAGATATTACTGTTTGTGCATTTACAATATTCATTGATTTTTGCCATTGAAAAACATGTTTTTCATATACCAGAAATGTTTGAAGCTACTGACTGAATGAAAGGAGCTGGCATCTCACTCTCTTTGAATCTTCTTTATCATGCTAGGATTAGCAGGAAAAAGCAAAAAATTTCAGAATTGCACCTTGCAATGTGGAGATATTACTGTTTGTGCATTTACAATATTCATTGATTTTTGCCATTGAAAAACATGTTTTTCATATACCAGAAATGTTTGAAGCTACTGACTGAATGAAAGGAGCTGGCATCTCACTCTCTTTGAATCTTCTTTATCATGCTAGGATTAACAGGAAAAAGCAAAAAATTTCAGAATTGCACCTTGCAATGTGGAGATATTACTGTTTGTGCATTTACAATATTCATTGATTTTTGCCATTGAAAAACATGTTTTTCATATACCAGAAATGTTTGAAGCTACTGACTGAATGAAAGGAGCTGGCATCTCACTCTCTTTGAATCTTCTTTATCATGCTAGGATTAACAGGAAAAAGCTAAAAATTTCAGAATTGCACCGTGCAATGTGGAGATATTACTGTTTGTGCATTTACAATATTCATTGATTTTTGCCATTGAAAAACATGTTTTTCATATACCAGAAATGTTTGAAGCTACTGACTGAATGAAAGGAGCTGGCATCTCACTCTCTTTGAATCTTCTTTATCATGCTAGGATTAGCAGGAAAAAGCAAAAAATTTCAGAATTGCACCTTGCAATGTGGAGATATTACTGTTTGTGCATTTACAATATTCATTGATTTTTGCCATTGAAAAACATGTTTTTCATATACCAGAAATGTTTGAAGCTACTGACTGAATGAAAGGAGCTGGCATCTCACTCTCTTTGAATCTTCTTTATCATGCTAGGATTAACAGGAAAAAGCTAAAAATTTCAGAATTGCACCGTGCAATGTGGAGATATTACTGTTTGTGCATTTACAATATTCATTGATTTTTGCCATTGAAAAACATGTTTTTCATATACCAGAAATGTTTGAAGCTTCTGACTGAATGAAAGGAGCTGGCATCTCACTCTCTTTGAATCTTCTTTATCATGCTAGGATTAGCAGGAAAAAGCAAAAAATTTCAGAATTGCACCTTGCAATGTGGAGATATTACTGTTTGTGCATTTACAATATTCATTGATTTTTGCCATTGAAAAACATGTTTTTCATATACCAGAAATGTTTGAAGCTACTGACTGAATGAAAGGAGCTGGCATCTCACTCTCTTTGAATCTTCTTTATCATGCTAGGATTAACAGGAAAAAGCTAAAAATTTCAGAATTGCACCGTGCAATGTGGAGATATTACTGTTTGTGCATTTACAATATTCATTGATTTTTGCCATTGAAAAACATGTTTTTCATATACCAGAAATGTTTGAAGCTACTGACTGAATGAAAGGAGCTGGCATCTCACTCTCTTTGAATGTTCTTTATCATGCTAGGATTAGCAGGAAAAAGCAAAAAATTTCAGAATTGCACCTTGCAATGTGGAGATATTACTGTTTGTGCATTTACAATATTCATTGATTTTTGCCATTGAAAAACATGTTTTTCATATACCAGAAATGTTTGAAGCTACTGACTGAATGAAAGGAGCTGGCATCTCACTCTCTTTGAATCTTCTTTATCATGCTAGGATTAACAGGAAAAAGCTAAAAATTTCAGAATTGCACCGTGCAATGTGGAGATATTACTGTTTGTGCATTTACAATATTCATTGATTTTTGCCATTGAAAAACATGTTTTTCATATACCAGAAATGTTTGAAGCTACTGACTGAATGAAAGGAGCTGGCATCTCACTCTCTTTGAATCTTCTTTATCATGCTAGGATTAGCAGGAAAAAGCAAAAAATTTCAGAATTGCACCTTGCAATGTGGAGATATTACTGTTTGTGCATTTACAATATTCATTGATTTTTGCCATTGAAAAACATGTTTTTCATATACCAGAAATGTTTGAAGCTACTGACTGAATGAAAGGAGCTGGCATCTCACTCTCTTTGAATCTTCTTTATCATGCTAGGATTAACAGGAAAAAGCAAAAAATTTCAGAATTGCACCTTGCAATGTGGAGATATTACTGTTTGTGCATTTACAATATTCATTGATTTTTGCCATTGAAAAACATGTTTTTCATATACCAGAAATGTTTGAAGCTACTGACTGAATGAAAGGAGCTGGCATCTCACTCTCTTTGAATCTTCTTTATCATGCTAGGATTAACAGGAAAAAGCTAAAAATTTCAGAATTGCACAGTGCAATGTGGAGATATTACTGTTTGTGCATTTACAATATTCATTGATTTTTGCCATTGAAAAACATGTTTTTCATATACCAGAAATGTTTGAAGCTACTGACTGAATGAAAGGAGCTGGCATCTCACTCTCTTTGAATCTTCTTTATCATGCTAGGATTAGCAGGAAAAAGCAAAAAATTTCAGAATTGCACCTTGCAATGTGGAGATATTACTGTTTGTGCATTTACAATATTCATTGATTTTTGCCATTGAAAAACATGTTTTTCATATACCAGAAATGTTTGAAGCTACTGACTGAATGAAAGGAGCTGGCATCTCACTCTCTTTGAATCTTCTTTATCATGCTAGGATTAACAGGAAAAAGCTAAAAATTTCAGAATTGCACCGTGCAATGTGGAGATATTACTGTTTGTGCATTTACAATATTCATTGATTTTTGCCATTGAAAAACATGTTTTTCATATACCAGAAATGTTTGAAGCTACTGACTTGAATGAAAGGAGCTGGCATCTCACTCTCTTTGAATCTTCTTTATCATGCTAGGATTAGCAGGAAAAAGCAAAAAATTTCAGAATTGCACCTTGCAATGTGGAGATATTACTGTTTGTGCATTTACAATATTCATTGATTTTTGCCATTGAAAAACATGTTTTTCATATACCAGAAATGTTTGAAGCTACTGACTGAATGAAAGGAGCTGGCATCTCACTCTCTTTGAATCTTCTTTATCATGCTAGGATTAACAGGAAAAAGCAAAAAATTTCAGAATTGCACCTTGCAATGTGGAGATATTACTGTTTGTGCATTTACAATATTCATTGATTTTTGCCATTGAAAAACATGTTTTTCATATACCAGAAATGTTTGAAGCTACTGACTGAATGAAAGGAGCTGGCATCTCACTCTCTTTGAATCTTCTTTATCATGCTAGGATTAACAGGAAAAAGCTAAAAATTTCAGAATTGCACCGTGCAATGTGGAGATATTACTGTTTGTGCATTTACAATATTCATTGATTTTTGCCATTGAAAAACATGTTTTTCATATACCAGAAATGTTTGAAGCTAATGACTGAATGAAAGGAGCTGGCATCTCACTCTCTTTGAATCTTCTTTATCATGCTAGGATTAACAGGAAAAAGCTAAAAATTTCAGAATTGCACCGTGCAATGTGGAGATATTACTGTTTGTGCATTTACAATATTCATTGATTTTTGCCATTGAAAAACATGTTTTTCATATACCAGAAATGTTTGAAGCTACTGACTGAATGAAAGGAGCTGGCATCTCACTCTCTTTGAATCTTCTTTATCATGCTAGGATTAACAGGAAAAAGCTAAAAATTTCAGAATTGCACCGTGCAATGTGGAGATATTACTGTTTGTGCATTTACAATATTCATTGATTTTTGCCATTGAAAAACATGTTTTTCATATACCAGAAATGTTTGAAGCTACTGACTGAATGAAAGGAGCTGGCATCTCACTCTCTTTGAATCTTCTTTATCATGCTAGGATTAACAGGAAAAAGCTAAAAATTTCAGAATTGCACCGTGCAATGTGGAGATATTACGGTTTGTGCATTTACAATATTCATTGATTTTTGCCATTGAAAAACATGTTTTTCATATACCAGAAATGTTTGAAGCTACTGACTGAATGAAAGGAGCTGGCATCTCACTCTCTTTGAATCTTCTTTATCATGCTAGGATTAGCAGGAAAAAGCAAAAAATTTCAGAATTGCACCTTGCAATATGGAGATATTACTGTTTGTGCATTTACAATATTCATTGATTTTTGCCATTGAAAAACATGTTTTTCATATACCAGAAATGTTTGAAGCTACTGACTGAATGAAAGGAGCTGGCATCTCACTCTCTTTGAATCTTCTTTATCATGCTAGGATTAGCAGGAAAAAGCAAAAAATTTCAGAATTGCACCTTGCAATGTGGAGATATTACTGTTTGTGCATTTACAATATTCATTGATTTTTGCCATTGAAAAACATGTTTTTCATATACCAGAAATGTTTGAAGCTACTGACTGAATGAAAGGAGCTGGCATCTCACTCTCTTTGAATCTTCTTTATCATGCTAGGATTAACAGGAAAAAGCAAAAAATTTCAGAATTGCACCTTGCAATGTGGAGATATTACTGTTTGTGCATTTACAATATTCATTGATTTTTGCCATTGAAAAACATGTTTTTCATATACCAGAAATGTTTGAAGCTACTGACTGAATGAAAGGAGCTGGCATCTCACTCTCTTTGAATCTTCTTTATCATGCTAGGATTAACAGGAAAAAGCTAAAAATTTCAGAATTGCACCGTGCAATGTGGAGATATTACTGTTTGTGCATTTACAATATTCATTGATTTTTGCCATTGAAAAACATGTTTTTCATATACCAGAAATGTTTGAAGCTACTGACTGAATGAAAGGAGCTGGCATCTCACTCTCTTTGAATCTTCTTTATCATGCTAGGATTAGCAGGAAAAAGCAAAAAATTTCAGAATTGCACCTTGCAATGTGGAGATATTACTGTTTGTGCATTTACAATATTCATTGATTTTTGCCATTGAAAAACATGTTTTTCATATACCAGAAATGTTTGAAGCTACTGACTGAATGAAAGGAGCTGGCATCTCACTCTCTTTGAATCTTCTTTATCATGCTAGGATTAACAGGAAAAAGCTAAAAATTTCAGAATTGCACCGTGCAATGTGGAGATATTACTGTTTGTGCATTTACAATATTCATTGATTTTTGCCATTGAAAAACATGTTTTTCATATACCAGAAATGTTTGAAGCTTCTGACTGAATGAAAGGAGCTGGCATCTCACTCTCTTTGAATCTTCTTTATCATGCTAGGATTAGCAGGAAAAAGCAAAAAATTTCAGAATTGCACCTTGCAATGTGGAGATATTACTGTTTGTGCATTTACAATATTCATTGATTTTTGCCATTGAAAAACATGTTTTTCATATACCAGAAATGTTTGAAGCTACTGACTGAATGAAAGGAGCTGGCATCTCACTCTCTTTGAATCTTCTTTATCATGCTAGGATTAACAGGAAAAAGCTAAAAATTTCAGAATTGCACCGTGCAATGTGGAGATATTACTGTTTGTGCATTTACAATATTCATTGATTTTTGCCATTGAAAAACATGTTTTTCATATACCAGAAATGTTTGAAGCTACTGACTGAATGAAAGGAGCTGGCATCTCACTCTCTTTGAATCTTCTTTATCATGCTAGGATTAGCAGGAAAAAGCAAAAAATTTCAGAATTGCACCTTGCAATGTGGAGATATTACTGTTTGTGCATTTACAATATTCATTGATTTTTGCCATTGAAAAACATGTTTTTCATATACCAGAAATGTTTGAAGCTACTGACTGAATGAAAGGAGCTGGCATCTCACTCTCTTTGAATCTTCTTTATCATGCTAGGATTAACAGGAAAAAGCTAAAAATTTCAGAATTGCACCGTGCAATGTGGAGATATTACTGTTTGTGCATTTACAATATTCATTGATTTTTGCCATTGAAAAACATGTTTTTCATATACCAGAAATGTTTGAAGCTACTGACTGAATGAAAGGAGCTGGTATCTCACTCTCTTTGAATCTTCTTTATCATGCTAGGATTAGCAGGAAAAAGCAAAAAATTTCAGAATTGCACCTTGCAATGTGGAGATATTACTGTTTGTGCATTTACAATATTCATTGATTTTTGCCATTGAAAAACATGTTTTTCATATACCAGAAATGTTTGAAGCTACTGACTGAATGAAAGGAGCTGGCATCTCACTCTCTTTGAATCTTCTTTATCATGCTAGGATTAACAGGAAAAAGCAAAAAATTTCAGAATTGCACCTTGCAATGTGGAGATATTACTGTTTGTGCATTTACAATATTCATTGATTTTTGCCATTGAAAAACATGTTTTTCATATACCAGAAATGTTTGAAGCTACTGACTGAATGAAAGGAGCTGGCATCTCACTCTCTTTGAATCTTCTTTATCATGCTAGGATTAACAGGAAAAAGCTAAAAATTTCAGAATTGCACCGTGCAATGTGGAGATATTACTGTTTGTGCATTTACAATATTCATTGATTTTTGCCATTGAAAAACATGTTTTTCATATACCAGAAATGTTTGAAGCTACTGACTGAATGAAAGGAGCTGGCATCTCACTCTCTTTGAATCTTCTTTATCATGCTAGGATTAGCAGGAAAAAGCAAAAAATTTCAGAATTGCACCTTGCAATGTGGAGATATTACTGTTTGTGCATTTACAATATTCATTGATTTTTTCAACTACTCTTTGAAAAACATGTTTTTCATATACCAGAAATGTTTGAAGCTACTGACTGAATGAAAGGAGCTGGCATCTCACTCTCTTTGAATCTTCTTTATCATGCTAGGATTAACAGGAAAAAGCTAAAAATTTCAGAATTGCACCGTGCAATGTGGAGATATTACTGTTTGTGCATTTACAATATTCATTGATTTTTGCCATTGAAAAACATGTTTTTCATATACCAGAAATGTTTGAAGCTTCTGACTGAATGAAAGGAGCTGGCATCTCACTCTCTTTGAATCTTCTTTATCATGCTAGGATTAGCAGGAAAAAGCAAAAAATTTCAGAATTGCACCTTGCAATGTGGAGATATTACTGTTTGTGCATTTACAATATTCATTGATTTTT
>NW_027369423.1:0-42806 GCF_046119375.1 Phyllobates terribilis
ATAAAATCAAATGAATATCAAAGTGCCAAAATAACCTTTGGAAATAGAGGGTTATTATAAAACATCCACGTCTTGCTCGGATTAGCTATCAACCCCGATTCACTAGCAAATGAATACATCTCATCCTTAGTAATTTTCAACGTAGATTTCCTCGGCTTACAAAAGATAAGAAGATCATCCGGAAAAGAAAGCGTTGAAAGCTTCAACTGCTTATACCTTGGGTGAAAGTAGAAACCTCTTCGCCCACTCTCCTTAACCACACGCCGAGTAGACATCTCCATAACCAGAACAAACAGATACGGAGAGAGAGGAACACCATGTCGTAGACCCATTCCACCTTGGAAGAACCCCTCGGCCTTCCCATTAATAAAAACAGAGTAAGATTGTGTGGTAACATACTCCATAATCCAAACGATCATATGATTAGGGAAATTAAAGTACTCTAGTTTGCATCTCAAGAACCCCCAATAACACAATCATAAGCCTTTTGCAGGTCCATCTAGGTAATACATCTCGGGGAGATATGTGTAACATCATACCCCTTTAACAAATCCTGCACAACAACCATATTATAAAAAATGCGCCTCTGAGGGACAAATGCTCCCTGGTTGATCGACACAACATCATCAAACATAGAACTAATTCAACTTACTAAGATCTTTCATATAATTTTGAGCATCGTGTTACAACACGCTATAGATAGGAACTCCTTAACTAGGAAAGGCTTATCAACCTTAGGAATCAAAGTGATAAATGTAATATTAGTTTGACGAAGCAGACGCCCTCATCGAAAAAAAGTCCCCAATCGCCTCACACACATCACTATGCACAATACTCCAAAAACTCTTGAAGAATAAACTTCCAAAACCATCTGTTTCAGGGGACTTAATATTACCAATAGCAAACAACACGGATATACTCTCCTCAACCAAGAAACATTGACATAGCTCGGCATGAGAACTCGAATGGATCACAACTCCATCCAACCCATCACACGTAGGAGCAACTGTGGTCATTGTCGTACCAAATAAGCTGGGAAAGTACTCCAAAATCTCATGAGAAATGTCCTGTTTCGAGTCTATAGACACTCCATTCACATCCTTAATCAGGTAAACAAAACTTCTTCTCCTACGATGTTGTATGCCATTGTAGAAGAAAGAAGAATTCTCCTCACCAAGTCGAATCCAGTTCACCTTCGACTTTTGAGCAATAAAACTATGAAGTTACGAAATACGAAGCTCCAACTCATCCTTTTCTTCCGGAACAACGCACTACTTCTGCACACACATAAAATCCTCTTGAAGCACTAGTTGTTCCTCTTTCAACCGATAAGAATTCTCACCCACCATCAATTCCAAAATTTGAAACCTACCTCTCTCCCATTGCTTGAGTAATATCTTCAGCTTCTTCAACTTCGCAAGCATTATAAACTGTGCGTTCCACTCAATCCCACCATTCCAACATCCACGTATCAAGTCAAGAAACTCCGGTTCCTCCGCACCAAAATTTCGGAACTTGAAAGGAATTTACAAATTTCATTATCTATAGTATAATTGTTTTTGTAATTTACCAAATTGAATAAATAATTGTCTCTAGCTTATTATATTGTGTTTCCTAATTCATATTTATATTATAAGACACTTGAAATATTTAAAGGTCCAATATACTCATAATAAAGTAATAAATATCACTAGTATATTAAAGCTCCCCTAGTTGAAGTTCTCTCCTTAATTCTAGCCAACTTTTTTCTTAGGTGTAATATTCTCATTAGATCTATCATTATCTCTCATCTTTCTATTGATTATAAGATTTTATTTCTTCTAACTATTGAATTTTTAAATAACTCTCATATTTTTAGGTACAAACCGATAAATTATTTAAAATGTAATCACATTAATCATTAAATTTAGACGATTTTAGACTTTTTTAAATCAATTTTTAATATTTAAATCCAAAAAAATGAATAGTAGATAGTAGATAATATATTTTTTTGGTTCAAAGATAGTAGATAATCAAGCATATATAATTACAACTTTTCTAAATTTACCTATTCCCTAAGTATATATGTTAGAATTTTTTTTGAAGGGAGTATATGTTAGAAAATTTGATTAAACTACCGAATGGATTTTAGTATATGAATGCGTTTTAGGTGCAAACAGTGCTTATGGTGTAAAATGAGAACAAATCTAGACTGTCAGATCAAGAAAATGCAAGCCGGAGGCTAAAAAAAGCCCGTGGGAGGCCCAAAAAAAAACTAGCCGAAGGTCCAAAAATGCATGTAAACAAAAATCCATGTCAGAGGCCCTTTTATGCATGTAAATTTTGCATGCAGTTTTAACACATTAGCATGCACTTTTCGCAGATAAGCCTACATTTTTCGCACATAAGCATTCACTTTCAACGCATACAATTACATTTGTTTTTAAATGCATTTTCAGCTAAACATTAATGCATTTCAAGAAATAAACATGTATTTTCAATATATATGACTATATTTTTGCATGCTTATTTTTTAAATGCATTCAAGTCAACCCACAATGCATGTTAAGTAAAATGCAAGTTTATGTGTTGAGAGTGCATGCTTATGTGCGAAAAATGCACGCTTATGTGCTAAAAGTGCAGGATAATGTGTTAAAAATGCATGTAAAACATAGATGCATGAAATGGCTTCCGACTTTCATTTTTATTGGCATGCATTGTTGGGCCTCCGACATGCATTTTTATTGGCATGTATTTTGAGCCCCCTGCATGCATTTTTGGGCTCCCGACTTGCATTTTCTTCCAATTATCCAACGATCAAAATTTGTTCTCATTTTACATCGTAAAATTTGTTTGTACCTGCCACTTTTCCAGAGTATATAATTGAAGAAATTAAATCTATCAAATCTAAATCTATCAAATTTTGTAAATTAAGTTAAATCAGATCTAGTTGGTTAGTTAACCAAAAACAAGAAAGCAGTGGAAAACCTATTTTTTTAATTTACAAAATTAAATCATAACAATGAAAAGTTTCGAATATGTTAATTTAATAATTCATATTAATACATTGATTTATTAACTAAAAAATCAAAAAATCTGTGTATCTAACTTAAAATTCTATCTTAAACAATTACATCTCTCTTAAAAATAAATAATTTTGATGAAATCAATTGAAAAACATAATTAAACAATCAATTTTGATGAAAAAACTATTCTTGTAGTGCAACTAGTGTTTTCAGGTCCGTTCTATGCATGGGCCAGTTTATTTCGTTTTTCTATATATTATTAAAAAAAATTTATTTCATTTCCGCGAATCCATGGTAGTTTGATTTTTAAAAATATTATTATTTTATTTGTTAGATAATAAATATTTATTTAGAAGCTAAAAATTATCTTTTAATACATTTTTATACTTATTTCATAAATTTTCTAATTTTTTTTGTGATTTGAAGAAATTACAGGGATAATCCAAATTTAGCGACAATTACAAGCCAAATCCGTTAATTCTTGAAAATACACTCATTACTGTCTTGTGATCACCCCAATTATTTATTATTATAGATTAGATCAGATCAGATTAGATAGATAGATTAGTTAAAACTTATATGATGTGACTGATAACAGATTTTTTATCCGGTCGTCTCTATTAATGCAAGTTTGTGAGATAGGTAATCTTACCAATTATTTATCCTAACTAATCTAAATCCTAACAAGCAAGAATATAGTGAAAGTAAGGGTCAATCCCACATGAGGCTTATCAACTTTCTGTAGTGATTTCTATCAAACAATTCAATAAATAAAAAGAGGCCTTTTAATAATTCTAGTCTAGAAAATGTTTAAAACTTGTAATCAATTTACCAAAAAGTCTTAGTAAAATTGTGTTTCAGTATTCACTGATATTGTTAATCACGGAAAGTCAAAGATTAAATCTATAAACAAATTGTTCCTATTTTTATACGAAATTAACTAGCATTTCAAACAGAGTATATATACTAATCTTGCCCTAATTAGTTAACCATGACGACCGCCTATGATTCAAACTAAAGGAGGTATTAATGTGAAGAACATCAGGATACAAAAATAGCAAAGTGGCTATCCAATAATATAATTCTCTATGTATAAATTGTAGTTCAAAAATCCTATATTCATATGCTTGCTTCAAAGGAAGAGAATGTAACTAGCAGAAAAATTTATTATAGAGTTATGAAATATTCAATTCAATCCTAGATGATCAATCTTGAATCCAACTAATATTCAATAAAAAATTCAACATAAGAGAAACACAAACAATTTCTGCATACAAATAATTTGGAAAAACTCGCAAGAAATGCCAACTAAATACCTCAAATCACTTTACTAAGATTATATCAATTAACACAACAAAGTCTTGATAAGAAAACAATGAACTCTAGCACAAAGTCTAGAACTGCTTGAATGATGAAAATAGTGAACGAATGATGATATGTGTAATCCCACGATAAAACCTAGAGATAATGATAAGATGCCACTTAATAACCACTTAACAAAAATCCTAGATTGTATCTTTCTATTTATAATATTTAAATAACAGAAACAAATCCAAAACTAACAACTTTCAATCAACTAAGTTCTAACAAAAGATAGAAAATAGGAAAATCCCGTCTCGAAAATATAGTGATTGACGGGCACCACAGGGACTTCGGCGACGGATGTCGGTTATACGTGGGAAATTCCGCAGAACTTTATCGACGGGCGCCGAAAGTATATAGGCGGGCACCCGCTAGTAGATCAGTTGTAAAACTCCTTCAGCTCCTTCTTGATCTTCAATGTGTGCGTCTTCTCCTCCAATCTTCTCTTCTCTTCAAACCTCCAATAAGCATCATAATAAGTTTATATATGGTCGTAAACTAATACGCACCAAATACATAACCATCCAACCCAATACAACACTAATTATATGCTGATACTGTGCTACTATACACGTCGTAGACGTGTACATCAAACTCCACTCTCTCACAATAATTCTCATGTAGAATACCAAGTACTAAGTCGCTACATAGAATCAACAAACAATAAGCTCACTCACCAAATCAACCCAACCTATACAATCAACTCTCTAATCTCTGAATATGAAGTGGCTCTCAACTCATCAAATGTAGTCACAACTCAATTATCATCATCACAACTCATGTAACCATAGTCAGTATGTTAAAAAATCATTTCTAAAATTATCTCCTCTAAAAGTAAAAATAAAAACCTAAAATCCATCTCTAAACAACTTCACTCCAAACTCCATGTAATGTTCCACTCTACTAGATAATGTCCATCCACAACAAATACAAACTTAATCACCAATTCCTACAGAAAATCTGCATAGCATAACCACAACAATATGCATCCAACACCAAGAAAACAAATCTAATCCTAGAGCTTACTCAATACCATCATCAAGTTTGCACCAAAAATCTACATAAGAATAATAAGTCAAAAACCACATAGATACTACATGCTCAAGAACAATCCACCATAGAGATATATCAAGAATGCTCAGAATAAAAGTAAAAATAAATATAAATATTCTGCACCTTATATAGACAGAAGATAATTCGATTAATTTATTTTTCTAACCCACCTAAGATTGGTTGTTTTTTTGTGTTTTTAATAAGTTATTTTTTTGGTTGTTGCTATGATGTATAGGGATTACTAGAGGTACTAAAGTTTATTGTTTCTAATAACAACACATGTGTATGTGTGAGACACCTCTAAAACAACTTCAGCAAGCAATGGCCTGGGAGAGCATATAAGGATGTTGTTTATGTAGCTGCCAAGGATACAACTCTAACTAACTTTGAGAAGGAAATGCAGAGTATACAAGAGATGGATGTGAAAGCCTCAAAACAAATGTCAGAAATGCTACTTAATAATGCTTGTGAGTCTTTTAGTTGTTGCATACTTTCTGCTAGGGAGATTTCTATTATGTCTATGTGTGAATGGATAAGAAGAAAACTAATGAAGATGTTGATTAGTAAAGGGACTAAATGGTTGCACACCAAGGGTTATTGTCTTCTGTAGTTAGTAAAAAGCTTAATCTACTTAGAACTGAAAGTCTGTATAGGTGCAAATGCTACGTGGATACAGGTAGCTATGAGGTTGATTGTGGTCGAAAGACATATATGGTTGAACTAGTGCAAAGAAAATATGGGGGTATGTCGGAGCTTACTGGTTTGCCTTGCACCCATGCAATTTCTTGTATTTTGAAGAGGAGAAACAACATTGAAGACTATGTTTCCTCTTACTAAACAGTGTAAACATATATGAAAGCAAACTACTTATCTATGAATCCAATGCATGGAAAAGACTAATGGGAGATGATTGTGTATCCACCATTCCGGCCACCCAAGTTACTTAACGAACCAGTAAGACCATAGAAACAAGAAACCGAGGGTTGGGTGAAGGGAAATCAACCAAGCAGACAAGACTCTGGACAAGGAAAAACAAGTGTGGTAACTGTGGTGAAGAAGGCAATACAAAAAAGTCTTGTAAAACTCCTCCTAAAGCTAGTACTACATATCCAAGATCTCAAAATCCAAACATTGGTGGTAGACCTCCAAATGAAAATACCAAGACTGTTAATCCTAGGAAAAGGAAGCACATAAGAATGGAGGTAGAACATCTTAGAGTGTACATAATATTTAAGCTAGATAAACTTAACAAAAACTTAACTAAGCACACATCATTCTTCTTAATACTAGTCATGACTAACAATCTCGACATCATAAGATCCAATCAGTAAGAGCTTATATAAGCACACATCATTCTTCTTAACCTCTTTTGCCCGGACAAATGCCCTCCACACTTTACCTAGCTTGTAGTGGTTCTGGTTGTGTTTAACTAGAACATATAAATGGTAGTTTTCGTGGAATAGTGTTATTTCTGTGTCCTTGAACTCCCTTAGGAATTTGTTAGCATGCTCGAATGGGAGCAAATTTGACAAATAACAGAAAAATAACAAATACATTATCAATTATGCACTTAAACGTTTCTAGAATTTAATAAAAACAACTTACCATGAAACAATTACCTTCCACAAATCTTTTTTCATCGCCAAAACAAAGCTCCTCTTCTTATCCCTCTCTCCCAAGTGGTTAATCATGGTATAAGCCCACTGTAGGGCTCTAGTAGCCCCATCTTATCCTCTGTCAAGCACAATTGAATTTCTAGGATTGTTTCCTACACTTTATAACAACCTAGCATTCCTTCCTAAGGTCATCTTCGTGATTTCCATGCTCTCGGAAGAAGAACGAGAAGAAGAGATTATAAGCATCAACTTGGTGCCTTCTATGCTCTCAGAATAAGAGCTTTCTGAGCTAGAGCTGATCACTATGATGTTAATCCCTCTAGCCATTTAAAACTTACAAAAACTCAACAAAATTATCTAGAGTAATACATTTCATCAACCCAAATTTATCTTACATTACGTATTCATCAGCCAAAGTGATCTAATTAAAGAAATCATCAATCATTACATAAATCAACATATAATCCACCAACTGCCATAAAGAATTGCTCAAACACAAAGGACTGAAAAAACACTAACATTTCAACCTAATATCTACTTATACCACTTAGAGAAAATGATAGCATGCATTTCAGTCTAGTTTAGGTCATGTTTATTTCGTCTTCGTAGAGTCGTTTTGCGTCTTTCTAGTCTTGTTTTATCTTATTTTCATAGTTTTCTTCGTAGAGTCGGTATCTACTCTTTAATTTGATGATTACAGGTGATTTGGAGGCATTTTTATTGGATATCATGAGCATCCACGAAATGGTGTTCGAGTCAAAAGATTAGCAAGGAAGGAACCTAGCGAAGAAGGGCTCAAGGAAGGACGGGAACAAGCCAAAATAGATGAGTTTGATGAGCTACCTTAGAGGGATACTCGGCCATATACTCAGCCGAGTATCCATGGCTCACTTCCACCTCAAAGGGTTTCTCGGCCCATTACTCGGCCGAGTATCGGGCCGAGTTCGGCACCCCTCCTCTGAGAATTTGTGTTTTGCCTTGGAAGTCTTGGACTTCTTGGGGGTTACTTTTGAATTACCTTTGGAGAGTTATAAAAAGGGGTTTTATAACATGTTTAGGACACCATCTATCCACCTCCCTCTCTATACCTCTTTAGCTACTTTGGAAAATCTATTTTTGCAATTTGTGGAGATTATTGAAGAATTCTAAAGAATTGGAGTTTTATGTTCTAGATTGAATCAAGTATTTCTCTTATTCTCATCTAGGTCTATGAATTTCTCTATTCTTATGATGTTTTATATTGTTTCTCCCATTATGCATAGTTAAATCCATATTTCTAGGATTGGGCTGATCCCAACAATGAATTGGTAGATTTTGTTCTTGTGTTTGTCTTTGATAGCATGGCTCGTTGTTTGATTTAATTCTAGGGCTCTTATTGAGATTTAGATAACCTTTTAGTACAATATTAGGTTGAGTCTAAAAGGAGATACCTATAGGTTCAATTAGACATGGCATGAGTCTGAAAGGAGATTGTTTAGGTTGGAACTACCTAGAATTGAACCCGAATAGACTTGTTTTTTATTGTGGAGATCTAAGGAATCATAGAAACCTAGGTTAGGTTGGACTTAGCTGAGCACAAAAGTGGATGTTAACCCGGTCTAGTTCTATTTTCTAAGTGCCTATTAGTCTATGCTTGATTAACTTTGCACGACAGTGATTGTTAGTTGGATTTTAGATACGTCTACTATTGTCTGAAAGGAATTAGTAGATATATTTGATTGCTTATCGTCAAACTAATCCATGCTATTCTTTGATAAACGCGTCTTGTAATCTACCAAGGAGTTGTTATTGTGATCCTTAATCCTACATATTTATCATTCACATATCTTTCCAAAGTTGTGTTTTCTCATTTTCGTTGTATAATCATCATATTATCCTATAAAGACTTAGCTTACCAGTTTAGTTACAAAAGATACTAATTTGTCCTCGTAGGAACGACACTTGAAAAGCTACAATTGATCCCATACGCTTGTGGGTAGGTTTAGCCCTATCAATTTTTTGGCGCCATTGCTGGGGACATTTGCTAGTATTAGTTGTATCCTACAACTGGTTTGACTAAGTCTCTTGTGTTATTTGGTCCTTTTTCTCTTGTCTTTGATCTCAGGTTTGTTATCTTCTCATGAGAAGAGTTTTGAGCGCTAATAATCTCAATGATTTTGATCCCGAACTTGAGCGTGCTTTTCACTTGAGAAGAAGACAACACCGTGATCTAATTTAACAAGATATGGCTCAAGATGGCAATGGTGATATGCCGAATAACGCCCTAGACCAGCCACGTATGACCTTAGGTGACTATGTTACACCTAATCACCAAGGGCAAGTTTCAGGTGTGGTTCGACCTCCCGTTACTGCTCGTAACTTCGAGCTAAAACCCTCTTTGATCAACATGGTTCAACAAAATCAGTTTGGGGGTTCGCCATCTGAGAATCCGCACCTACATTTGGCCACTTTCACTGAGCTTATGGATACGGTGAAGATCCATGAAGTGAGTCAAGATGCACTCTTCTTGCGCACATTCTCGTTCCCTCTACGAGATAGAGCAAATGCCTGGTATAAGGCTATACCTATAAGCTCTGTTACTACTTGGGATGAGATAGCCAATGCATTTATCACCAAATACTTTCCTCCTAAGAAGACAGCCGAGATGAGAAATCAGATTCTAGACTTCCAAATGAAAGATGCTGAGTCTCTTTATGAAGGTTGGGAGTGTTTCAAGGATCTGTTAATGCTGTGCCCTCATCATGGCCAAGAGAAGTGAACTTTGCTACATGTCTTCTATAATGCAGTTGACAGTTCTACCAGACTTATTATTGATGCTTCAGCTGAAGGTAGAATCATGTCAATAGACGTCAGGAAGCATGGGATTTGATCGAGGAAAGCGCACAACACTCTCATTATTATAGTGATGCTCGGTGAATGATGAGTCGCACCAACAAGCTCAAAGTGATGCTTTGCAGCAAGAGATCAAGAGGCTGAATTTTGCGGTTAAAAAATCCAAAGAGAATGCGGTTGGTTCATCCTCTCGAGATACGTCTAATGTGGTTTGTTAGTTTTTTGGAGAGAACGACCATACCATTTCATCATGCCAACAGTTCAATGCTCAAAGTGAAAGACACGGGGAGGCCAATTACATGAACAACTTCAATCGAGGTCCGAGGAATGATCCATATTCCAACACCTCTAACCTCGATTGGAGGAATCACTCTAACCTCCGTTGGCGAGGAAATCAAGCTTCTCAGAGACACCCCCTGGTTTCCAACCAAGACCCCCTCCACAACAACATCACGAGCGTTCTCAACCACCTGATGAGTCTACTCTTCAACTGATAATGAAGGAGCTTCAGAACATTAACAAGAAGTTGGATAGTCATGATAGCTTGCATGCTCAATATGCCAAGAATGCTCTAGACCCCATAATAATCTTCCAGTCCAAACTGAGGCCAATCCAAGAGGGGAAATCAATGCTGTTTCCTTGAGGAGTGGAAGGCCACTTAAAGATCCTAAATTGGTAGAGCTTAAGAAGAAAGGTGTTGTTATTGATGATCCTGAAGAAGTTAAGGTTCAAGAGAAAGGGGAGAAGGATGAGCCGAAGTATGTGCCACCACCACCTTAAAAGCCTCCTCTTCCTTTTCCACAAAGGAGGGCCCAAGATCAGCTAGATCACCTATTTGGCAAATTTGTGGAGGTATTGAAGATACTTTGCATCAACATTTCCTTCACCGAAGCTCTCAAGCAAATGCCATCCTATGTGAAGTTATTGAAGGAGATCCTATCCAACAAGAGGAACCTTGATGATTACCGCACCATTGCTTTGAACAAATAGTGTAGCGCTATCATCCAAAACAAGTTTCCCCCTAAGCTTGAAGATCCGGGCAGCTTTAGTGCTCCTATGGTGATAGGGAGGAGTACCTACCATGCCTTATGAGATTTGGGTGCTAGTGTGAGTATCATTCCTCTATCCATATTCAAGAAGCTTGATTTAGGAGAGCCTAGACCGGTGAAGATGACCTTACTCATGGCTGATAGATCTACAACACGCCCGGTTGGTATTTTGGAGGACATTCCTATCCAGATCGGAAAGTTATACATCCCGATTGATTTCATTATCCTAGATATTCTCGCTGATTCTCCTATTCAAATAATAGTGGGACAACCCTTCATAGCTACCGCGGGTGCTCTTATTAATGTGAACCAGGATGTTCTCTCCTTCAATATTAGAGAAGAGAAAATGGAATTCAACCTTCCTAAGGTTGCGAAGCAGCATGCTTTTGAGGATGATGTTTCTAGCTTGGATATGGTTGAAAAAGAAACCCAAGAATCCTTGATGGCCATTTTGATTGATGATCCGTTGGAGTATTGCTTGACTAAGAGTGTGACAGGAGCTGACAATCTAGAGCTACTTGCTGATGTGCTCTTAGAATTGGAATCTTGTAATGAGGTGCATGAGGCCGTATTTGAGACCCTATCTAGTGAAGACGTCTCCCCCATGGAGGAGACTCAAGAGGCACCAAAAGTGGAGTTGAAGGCTCTTCCATCCAACTTGAGGTTGAAGGAGGATCTTGATCCGGGGTATAGTGGCCATCTTCTCCATCTACCTAATATGGGGAGAGTTTCTCTCAAAGGTCGACCTCCTCCTCGACCGCCTTCTCAAGAGTAGTTCATTGTTAGTACTTCTCTTCCTTTTGTTCTTTAATTATACATTTGGGACAATGTTAGTTTTATGCTTGGGGGAGGGGAGTATTTTCTGTTTTGCATTGCATGTAGGTTATTTAGTGTTGCATTTTTTGTTTGTTTGCTTTATTTTGATTTTTTTTGGTGTTGGTTATCACTTTCCCCCTGCATGGTCCTTTGTGAGTTCTTATAATGGTGCATTGACTGTGAATCCTTTTAATATGCTTTAGTTTTTAATATTACAATTGCATTATGATGATATGATTGATCACATTTTTGACATTGACCTGAGCATGTGGACTTTGATTAAGATACTTTAGAACCGAAACTCTAGATAATTGTCCTAGTCAGCTTGTTTGCCTTTCTTGGACTAAATTTGCAAAGTCCTCTTATTTCTCATGAGTGAACTCACTTTGTTTGTTATCTCTAGAACTTGCTTCTAAATCTCTTTGAGACTGCTTATAGGACTAAAAATGCATCACATTTGATTGAGACATTATATTTTTATGAGCCCATATTATCCTTGACTACCCTTGAATTGATATCCTCCTCTTGTAAGCCCTTTGAGCCTTATAGTGTATCTTTTTTAGATCCATAAAAATAATCCGAGCTTATATTTATATCCTACCTATCTAGGGGATTGAACTTCTATTTACATTGTGTGGATGCGAGACAAGCTTGGGGGAACGGTAGATGATGGGGTGGTTAACGATGTTTGATTGTAGAGCGTTATCTTGTTGTTTATATCCAATTCGCTCCCTTCTTTTCCGTTAAAAAGAAAGAAAGAAAATACAAAAAGAAGAGATGAAAGAAAAAGAACAAAAAAAGAGGAAATAAGTGAAAGAGAAGAAAAGGAGCAACAAATAAACAATTTGATAGATCTTGGGTCAGGTTGTGTATTTGTGCTTATTGTAATATCAATGGAGTTGGTGTTGTTTTCATATGAAGTTCATATCTCCTAGATTTTGCACCACATGGCCAAAAATTTAATCCATGACCTTGGCCCCATTACAACCCCTTGTATGTCTCTTGATTCTGTTTTGCATTTTATCTAGCAGTGGAGATCTAGATTTGGTTGCAAGCCTATGGTAGTTAACATTCAAAGTTGAGATATAACATTGAGTGAAACACATACCTACATATATGAGTGTGAGTGACATGTTCTATTATTCCGGTGAGGTCTAGAGTTGAGGAACTAATTTATTCTTGTCATTGATTGAGAAGCATGCTAGCAAGGGATTTCTTTTCTGTTTGATCTTTCGTTGTTATCAATCATATGTCACTTGGATAGATGCCTCTTTTGAATATTACTTGGATTCGTTGACGTGTTCTTGCTTGGGACAAGCAAGGTTCAAGCTTGGGGGAATTTGATAGCATGCATTTTAGTTTAGTTTAAGTCATGTTTATTTCATCTTCATAGAGTCGTTTTGTGTATTTCTAGTCTTATGTTATCTTATTTTCATAGTTTTCTTTGTAGAGTCGGTATCTACTCTTTTGTTTGATGATTACATGTGAGTTGGAGGCATTTTTATTGGAGATCATGAGCATCCACAGAATGGTGTTCGAGTCAAAAGATTAGCAAGGAAGGAACCTAGCGAAGAAGGGCTCAAGGAAGGACGGGAACAAGCCAATGGAGATGCGTTTGATGAGCCACCTCAGAGGGATACTCGGCCATATACTCAGCCGAGTATCCATGGCTCACTTCCACCTCATAGGGTTACTCGACCCATTACTCGGCCGAGTATCGGGCCGAGTTCGGCACCCCTCCTCTGAGAATTTGTGTTTTGCATTGGAACTCTTGGATTTATTGGGGGTTACTTTTGAATTACCTTTGGAGAGTTATAAAAAGGGGTTTTATAACATGTTTAGGACACCATCTATCCACCTCTCTCTATACCTCTTTAGCTACTTTGGAAAATCTGTTTTACAATTTGTGGAGATTATTGAAGAATTCTCAAGAATTGGAGTTTTGTGTTCTAGATTGAATCAAGTATTTCTCTTATTCTCATCTAGATCTATGAATTTCTCTATTCTTATGATGTTTTTTTTATTGTTTTCCCATTATGCATAGCTAAATCCATATTTCTAGGATTGGGCTGATTCCAACAATGAATTGGTAGATTTGGTCTTGTGTTTGTCTTTGATAGCATGGTTCGTTGTTTGGTTTGATTCTAGGGCTCTTATTTGAGATTTAGATAATCTTTTAGAACTCTATTAGGTTGACTCTAAAAGGAGATACCTATAGGTTGAAGGTCGACCTCCTCCTCGACCGCCTTCTCAAGAGTACTTCATTGTGAGTACTTCTCTTCCTTTGTCTCTTTAATTATACATTGGGGACAATGTTATTTTTAAGCATGGGAGAGGGGAGTATTTTCTGTTTTGCATTGCATGTAGGTTGTTTAGTGTTGCAATTTTTTTTTGTTTTATTTTGATTTTTTTTGGTGTTGGTTATCACTTTTCCCCTGCATGGTCCTTTGTGAGTTCTTATAATGGTGCATTGACTGTGAGTCCTTTTAATATGCTTTAATTGTTAATATTACAATTGCATTATGATGATGATATGATTGATCACACTTTTGACATTGACTTGAGTATGTGGACTTTGATTAAGATACATTAGAACCAAAACTCTAGATAATTGTCCTAGTCAGCTTGTTTGCCTTTCTTGGACTAAATTTGCAAAGTCCTCTTATTTTTTCATGAGTGAACTCTCTTTGTTTGTTATCTCTTGAACTTGCTTCTAAATCTCTTTGAGACTGCATATAGGACTAAAAATGCATCACATTTGATTGAGACATTATATTTTTATGAGCCCATTTTATCCATGACTACCCTTGAATTGATATCCTTCTCTTGTAGCCCTTTGAGCCTTATAGCCTATCTTTGTTAGCTCCACAAAAGTAATCCGACCTTATATTTATATCCTACCTATCTAGGGGATTGAACTTCTATTTACTTTGTGTGGATGCGAGACAAGCTTGGGGGACTGGTAGATGATGGGGTGGTTAACGATGTTTGATTATAGAGCGTTATCTTGTTGTTTATATCCAATTTGCTCCCTTCTTTTTTGTTACAAAGAAGGAAAGAAAATACAAAAAAAGAGATGAAAGAAAAAGAACGAGAAAAAGAGGATATAAGTGAAAGAGAAGAAAAGGAGCAACAAATAAACAATTTGATAGATCTTGGGTCGGGTTGTGTATTTGTGCTTATTGTAATATCAATTGAGTTGGTGTTGTTTTCATATTAAGTTCATATCTCCTAGATTTTGCACCACATGGCCAAAAATTTCATCCATGCCTTATAGAGTACCTTGGCCCCATTACAACCCCTTGTATGTCTCATGATTGTGTTTTGCATTTTATCTAGCAGTGGAGATCTAGATTTGGTTGCAAGCCTATGGTAGTTAACATTCAAAGTTGAGATATAACATTGAGTGAAACACATACCTACATATATGAGTGTGAGTGACATGTTCTATTATTTCGGTGAGGTCTAGAGTTGAGGAACTAATATATTCTTGTAATTGATTGAGAAGCATGCTAGGAAGGGATTTGTTTTCTGCTTGATCTTTCGTTGTTATCAATCATATGTCACTTGGATAGATACCTCTTTTGAATATTACTTGGATTCATTGACGTGTGCTTGCTTGGGAAAAGCAAGGTTCAAGCTTGGGGGAATTTGATAGCATGCATTTTAGTCTAGTTTAGGTCATGTTTATTTCGTCTTCGTAGAGTCATTTTCGTCTTTCTAGTCTTGTTTTATCTTATTTTCATAGTTTTTTCTTAGTAGAGTCGGTATCTACTCTTTTGTTTGATGATTACAGGTGTTTTGCAGGCATTTTTTATTGGAGATCATGAGCATCCACGGAATGGTGTTCGAGTCAAAAGATTAGTAAGGAAGAAATCTAGCGAAGAAGGGCTCAAGGAAGGACCGCAACAAGCCAACCGAGCTGCGTGTGATGAACCACCTCAGAGGGATACTCGTCCATATACTCGGCCGAGTATCCATGGCTCACTTCCACCTCATAGGGTTACTCGGCCCTTTACTCGGTCGAGTATCGGGCCGAGATCGGCACCCCTCCTTTGAGAATTTGTGTTTTGCCTTGGAACTCATGGACTTCTTGGGGGTTACTTTTGAATGACCTTTGGAGATTTATAAAAAGGGGTTTTAGAACATGTTTAGGACACCATCTATCCACTTCCTCTCTATACCTCTTTAGCTACTTTGGAAAACCTAGTTTGCAATTTGTGAAGATTATTGAAGAATTTTCAAGAATTGGAGTTTAATGTTCTATATTGAATCAAGTATTTCTCTTATTCTCATCTAGATCTATGAATTTTCCTATTCTTATGATGTTTCTCCCATTATGCATAGCTAAATCCATATTTCTAGGATTGGGGTGATCCCAACAATGAATTGGTAGATTTTGTTCTTGTGTTTGTCTTTGATAGCATGATTCCTTGTTTGATTTGATTCTAGGGCTTCTTATTGAGATTTAGATAATCTTTTAGAATTCTATTAGGTTGAGTGTAAAAGAAGATACCTATAGGTTTCAATTAGACATGGCATGAGTCTGAAAGGAGATCGTTTAGGTTGGAACAACCTACAATTGAACCCGAATAGACTTGTTTGTTCTTTTGGAGATCTAAGTAATCATAGAAACCTAGGTTAGGTTGGACTTAGCTGAGCACGAAAGTGGATATTAACCCGATCTAGTTCTAGTTTCTATGTGCCTATTAGTCTATGCTTGATTAAATTTGCACGACAGTAATTGTTAGTTGGAGTTTAGATACGTCTACTATTGTCTGAAAGGAATTAGTAGATATATTTGATTGCTTACCGTCAAAATAATCCATGCTATTCTTTGATAAACGCGTCTTGTAATCTACCAAGGAGTTGTTGTGGTGTTCCTTAATCCTAGATATATCTCATTCACATATCTTTCCAAAGTTGTGTTTTCTCATTTTCGTAGGATAATCATCATATTATCCTATTAAGACTTAGCTTACCAGTTTAGTTATAAAAGATACTACTTTGTCCTCGTGGGAATGACACTTGAAAAGATACAATTGATCCCATACGCTTGTGGGTAGGTTTAGCCCTATCAGAATAACATTTCAGCAAATAAACAAAAATACAAGGCACCACATAATTCAAAGTTGTTTGTCTTTGGCCTTAGTTGTTGCTTCCAATTGTTTGGTCTTCTCTTCCAATTTCTCAGTTGTATTGGTTGTATACGTATCAGATGGTGGATCAATATAATTAAAGTATTTGCAGGATCTTGTTGATCATTTCAAAAATCTCCTTCTATAATTTTTGGGAGTATAAACGGTAAACATATTGGCCTCAGATTGCAGTAGCACAACATGCCTCCATTATTTGAAGAATAGGGATATGAACTGAGATGACATTTCCTGTAATATTAACATTTACATGAAGTCAATTTGACAACCACATATTCAGAATTCCTAAATCAATTTAGGGTACCGACTTAAAGAAATGTCGATTTACAGGCAATGTCGACAACCCTTGTTCCTAGTATAGTTCAGGCAATTGAAAGCCCTAATCTGACATTGAAAATTCCCCAAATTGAAAGCCCTAATCAATATTCAAAAAGCCCTAAATTGAAAGCCCTAATTCTATATTTAAAAAACCCTAAATTGAAATCCATAATTCTACATTCAAAAGGCCCAAATTGGAAAGCCCTCAAACGAATCCCTAAATTCGAACGCCCATAACTTGAAACCGTAATTCAAGAACCCCTAAATTTAAATGACCATAAGTTGAAACCCTAAAGCAAAAACCCGTAAGTTACAAAACCCTAATTCGGAACCACTAATTCGAAACCTCCAAAATGCAAAACCCTAATTCAAAACCACTAATTTGAAACCCCCAAAATATCGACATGGATTCTCTATGCCCATAAATTGGTATCCCTAACATACCGACTTGGATTCGAAACCCCCAAAATATCAACATTGATTCTCCCCTTTTCCATCTTCAAAACATAAATTTAAACCCCTAAATGCCTACTTGATCTTGACTCAAATCTTTGCTTGACTCGACACTTGGGTTCTCCACGCCCATCTCACTTGTTCTTACGCGCTCGACTTATTTTTTCTATGCAAGTTTGATTATTGAGGGAGAGGGAGAGATTTACTGAGGGAGAAGGTAAAATAAATGGTAAGTTAATGAGGTAGGTGAAATCAAGGAAGAGATATGGGATATTCAACGATATTTTGCCAAAAATATCACCCCTGTGCAAAGTACTAACTTAGACTTATTTTTAAAAAAATATTTAAGGGCAAGTTGGTAATTTAATGCATTTAACAAAATGAGTTTAGTGGATTTGCAAATGGGTGTTTGATTGTTAAAGAAAGTGAGAAAATAAGTGAATTATTATCAATATTGATAAAAGTGATGGTTTCCTACAAATTTTGTCAATTAATTGATCGTTCCGTGTAAAACATCCTTATTTCTTTATACCAAAACCATTATTCAATTCACCAAGTAAAAAACCCTAAACGCTCTAGGACTAGAGAATGTGGTGCAAGAAGCCTGTTGTCAAGTTCTCCCCCCCCCCCCCCACCAAGCCTAAAACCAAAACCAAACCTAAACCCAATCATTTCCGCATCTCCATTCCGCCTTCTCTCGCCTACCACTCAGTCGTCCACCCTGTTGGTGGTTCTGATAAACCTCCTATTCCCGGTCTCAAATCCCATATTTCATGCAACAACCCCTCTCTATTCTTCTCATCTATTAACCTTCTCCATGACTTAGAGCTAAATGCTCGTCCGTCTATTTTCTCACCCTTCGCCCCCAATCGTTGTTTGAGCAGCCCCGCCCTTGTTAGCATTGTGAATCTAGAGAATAATTTTTTGTTCTCTTAATCAGCAATACTTTCTTTTTCTTTTTATTTTGATTATGACAAACAAATTTTTACCTCATGTGTTAGTTTAAGCTTGAGTAGCTTAAACGTTCCGTTTGTTTTAATGATGATAAACACAACATTTGATGTCGATTGTGTGTGATAAGCTTTCCAGAAATAGTTCGAGATGTTAGGAGAGTAGCTTTGACACAAGCGGATGAGCTAGAGAATAGCTTTGTGCCTAGCGGGGAAAGTGAGTGTCGCAAAGGTAGTGTTGAATAAAGAGTGAAGAAAATAAAAGCCCACGTGATGAGTTGTGAAGATCAAAGGACTAGCTAAAGCAAAAAGAGTACGTGTGAGCTAGTGCATTGATCTTAAAACTCAGAGTGAAGTATACAAGTGAATCCGGTACGTGAAGAGTGTCCTACAATTAAATCCTGCACCAGAGTGAAGTATATAAGTTCACTCTTTTAGTATCAGCGCATTATTCTTATGGAAAGTTGATCATTGAATTCTATTAATCCTATATTCTTAATTAACTAATCCAGTTGTCCAACTCTTTGTTCATAATTAGCAACTAGTCCAAATAGTCCTATAAACCCTTGTTGTAAGCAATAACCAAAGGAATCCTAAGGTTCAAAAGCAAAACAACATAAAGATCAAAGATAAGTAGGCCTATGCAATACCATTGGCAAATCAACGATACTCGACATATGTTTATAATCTCTACAAAAGAAGCAACTCGCAAATAGTCTATGCTAATTCTGATCGCTACCTAAAAGACAAGACTTTTCAAATCGAATTATCAAGCCTAGCAATATGAATGAATAATAATCAACCTAGTTTGCAACCTAGATAAAATCAATACCAATCAATAGACAATAAAGCACAAGAGATCATAAAACAATGCTGAATTTATTATTAGAACATAAACATAAGAATTGTCACAAACATAACCTAGAATAGTGGCCTCAACCTAAGAGTGAACTAGTAGGATCTTAGCCAGACATAGCCAATTTAAAGCAATACATAATTATGGATGAAACTAACCAGGGATAAAGGTGAAAGTGGCACAAAGGTGAGAGCTTTCTTCTTGACTGCTGAATTTCTAAGGATGGGTTGTGAAATTGAACAAAAGGTCTCCTCTAACCTAATAACTAAGGGTTTATATAGTATCTAGTGACAGGGAATTAAAATAACTAAAAATAAATAATAAAATAGGGAAAAAAAAATTCAAATCTCGGACTTAAATCTGCAATTGGGCCGGTCCGTATCCGCGGTCTCGATCGAGACCTTTGGGTCTCGGTCGAGACTTTGCCCCAGTTCTCAGATTCGGGCGTGGGTCTCTCTCGCGACATTAGGGTCTCAGTCGAGACATCTCTACTGAGGCTGAGTCTCGATTGCGACTTCTGGATCTCGGTCGAGACATCTTCTCTGCAGCTTGTTCTCGGTCATGACACCTCCTCTCGATCGTGTGGCCTTCTCTCGAACTGGTCTTCGGTCTTCTATAAGCTTCGAGGCAGCTCGGCTTCGCCTCTAGGCTTCTCCATGGGTGTAGGTGTGGTATCCTTCTCTCTAGCTCCGTCCCAAATGCACTAAAGGTGAGTGCAAATGAGATCTCCATAATAAAACCACAAAATAACTCTTATAAGCATCCCGCAAATCCATAAAAGAACACCATACCGGATTCCGGGAATACCACTCAATAAGCACCTAAACACCACTAATCCTAAGCTAATAGTCGCTAGATAACACCATACAATAAGCTCCTATCAATTGCTTCAGAGATTATATCCGTTGAAATAGAGCCATTGCACATTCTAGCCGTTGAGAGTTAGTTGTTGCGGGTTTTCAGCGAATGATTTCGTGATGAAATCTTAGAGAGGAAGGAAGCGCTCCACTATATAAACACTGTTATGTATTCATGATCATTTTTACTATGTTCATCATCTCCCTCCTCATTGTGCTCATCATTATTGCTACCTCTTCGCTCTCCCTCTCTACACTCGCTCTCACATTATTAGCTCCTCAGAAAGCCTAAACCTCTTTATTCCCGAAAACCTCAAGCTCCACAGACTAAAATGGACGAACAAATCTCGCCTTGCCAATCTCTCCAAAGAAGAGCTTCTAGAAGAGATCTATCCCAACAAAAGAGAGATCTAGAAAAGATTGTTCAGTGTCACAAGTTGACTTCTTTGACATCTACAGATTCGCCCTCTAAGCCAAAGGTACTAGTGTCTGAATTCAATTTACCTCCATCTCAAGACGCTCCAGCAGCTCCAACAACTGAGATTCCTGAGCTTGCTGAAGGCCAAGTCGCTTGACAGGTAAATAAATAGTACTGTTGCAGACCCAGTGGCTACCTTTGTTGCCAAAGTGATGACAAATCTGGAGAATTTTGAGTCCGAGGTCTTTACCACTCCGGCGAAACTAGTAAAGGTGAACAACTCTTAATAACATCTTTCTCCAAGCCTATCGCTCTTGTTGCTTCATTCCAGTATGAGGATGAAGAGGAATTTGAGCCAACGTAGCATAAGCTATTTTGAGGACGCTAAGAGTGCTTCTAAAGCAGTCGGGAAATGCAAGCTAATGAAGATAAAGAAGAAGAGTTGTTGTCTGAAGAGGGAAAGTGCAGAGTGGACTCCTCCTAAGTAGGTCAAGAAAGAGGTGACACCTAAAGCAAAGAAGAAGGCTAAGAAAGAGCCTATGGCAATTCACGTAGATTTCCCTCCTCTTCCCATTTGTAGCACCAAGCGAGACATACTCGCTCTTCTAATAGTGCCCCAGAAATTCTGAAAGCTATAGAAGATGCACCTGGTTCTGACAAGTTTCGCTACTTTCTCAAGATGCAAAACTGGGATAAGCTCGAGATAGAGGTTAGTAAAGTGAATCTTGATCTCGTAAGACAGTTTTATTCTCGCTTTTCAGTTCCTATTGTTTTTTTTCTATAGAACCGTTCTACAATCAACTTTGTATGGATGAACAACGCTGAAGAAATTTTCAAGGTGAAAGACGTAGAAAAGGCTATAGGTCAAGAGCCTGGTCCTGGCGGCTCTTTGGTGGGATTTGGTCGCTTGTATAAAAAGAATTATTCAACGGTTCTATAGAGATCAAAAAGGAAGTGTTTGGAAAGAATGTGCCCACAACATTGAAGACTAATCATCTCTCAGACTCAAAGCGACTCCTCCATCACTTCATCATCAAGAATATCACACCTCGAACCACCAATCTCGACCTTGTGACCATTTCAGATTGCTGCATTATGGCTCGGTTCTTGAATGGAGAGCTGATCGACACTGCACAGGTCATGTTCTCACACATGGTTGTCGGCATAGCACATCACGACAGCCCCTTACCTTTCCATCATATTATCGCTCGCATGTTGAAGGCTGGAGGTCTATACAAGCCAAAATCCGAGACCAGATTGAATGATGTTCTTACGATGGAAAAGGTTGCCGAGCTTGTCTCCAGACCTCCCAAAGTCAGTCATGCCAGCTGCCATCTCTTATCAGACCCAGTCTAAGGCAGTCTCCACAATCGCTGCCAGCAAGTCTCAATTATCAGCGGTATCAACTATTCAAAGTCAATCTATAAACGTCGGGTAGCGACTCGTAGAGATTTCAACACAACTTCAGTTGATGACCGAGCACCAGGAGAAACACACAACTATTCTTCAAACCTTGGTGTCTCTTTCTCTGTTAGTGTGATGCTTAGGGTGTCACTGTTTGTGTTTTACTTGTGCTTCTCTATCTTGTTTTCCCTGTTAAATGCTTAAATAGTAATCACTTAGGAACTCCTCAGCTACAAAGGTGTAAGGTCTTATTTTTTTATAAACAATATGCTTTATTTGCTTCTATTAACTTGTGTTGTTCTACTTGGTTACAACTTTCTATTTTGTGCTGAATGACTTGATTTGCTTGATTACTAAATTATCTTGTTTCCCTTTCCCACTATTAGTTTCCTTTGCATGAATTACTTGTCATATTTGATGTTGTCAAAAGGGGGAAGTAAAATAGGCACTTATCTTTCGACTAATTAGGAAGAATTTAGACCAACTTGGTCTAAGGGAGAATAAAGGTATACTTGCTAAGTGCCTTTAGAATGATTTTGAGCTGATTTGTTAAATTTATGAAGTATCAATCTAAGCTTCATTTAATATCTTAAGCTTAACTGAGTACGTTTTGAAAAAATATGTGCTTACACTGTTTTAAGTATTTTTCATCATCAAAAAGGGGAACATTGTTAGTTTAAGCTTGAGTAGATTAAACGGTCCACTTATTTTGATGATGATAAACACATCATTTTATGTTCATTGTGTGGGATAAGCTTTCATGAAATAGATCGAGGAGTTAGGAGAGTATCTTTGACAAAAGGAGACAAGCTAGAGACTAATTTTGAGCCTAGTGGGGAAAGCAAGTCTCACAAAGACAGTGTTGAATAAAGAGTGAAGAAAATAAAAGCCCAGGTGGTGAGTTGTCAATACCAAAGGACTAGCTAAAGAGAAGAGAGTCGCTGCGAGCTAGTGGATCAAGCTTCAAACTCATAGTGAAGCATACAAGTGAATCCAATACGTGAAGAGTTTCCTACGACGTAATCATGTACCAACGTGTAGAAGATTCTGGCGCAGTGAAGGGAAGACCAGGAAGCTAAGGATAGGAGAATATGCAATCTCTACCTATGGATAGTGATGAACGAGGATCGCCAAGATGGACGATCAGAGGCGCGCTAGTGGTGTGGAGAGGATTGCCAACGTGGACAAAGGTTTATCTCAAGAGAAGAACAAAACGCGTGGAATCAACTGGTGTTCCAGGGGAGGATCGACCACACGGATTGTCAGGGTGTCATTCTTCAATACATTCTGTTATAGGTTTTTCTTTACTTGGATGATAAGTATAGTAATTTTATAAATAGGTCCAATAGGTGATTATTGGTGCACGAACTCACGAGAGCTGCGAGAGAAACCTAGAGAAAAACACAAGAGGTGTATAAAGCTTTAGAGAGAAAGTTAGTACAACTGAGTGTTTAGGGTAAACCTCACATGCTGAGAGGAGAAAGCAAGAAGCAAATTGGTAAGAGTCGTAGCTAGAGGAAAGCTACTCTTATTCAAGGTCGTGTGAGGTTAGTGAGTTCATCTACACACCTCGAGAGCAAAAAGGATTACTTGTATTGAGCTGAACACAGATTGTATTAAGTGACAGAGTTATGAGTGTTGTAATTTCTCTTGATTAATATAATCTAATTAGTGGTGAGTTTTATCCCAATATTGATAGAAGCCTAGGGTTCTCACCTTGGGGAAAATCTGCGCATACTGAGCCGAACTTACTATCTAACAATTCTAAGTCCAATTATTGTGGCTAATCTCCCTTTCTATAACTCTAACACACTTTCTTAATAGCTTGTTGTGTTTACTTTGGAGATTGGACTAGATTTCTAGTGTTGTAACCTTCCGCATCTTCAAAATACTAAAGTTGGTTGATTGAGCTACTCATTTATAAGTGTTAGCCGATCCAAGCTACTCTATCCTATCCAGCAACAATTGATTCCTATATTAGTCTCGCTAGATTCGAGCCTTACACTAGCTTTATAGCTACTTGTGTATTGAATATACATAAGTGTGTAAAATCCACATCACGATTTATCAAGTTTATCCATCAGGCATATTAAATCAGATAATAAGCCTCACAATTGATCAAGTCAAGATTAAAAAAAATATGGCATTATGCCTTTTTCAAGACTTAGAGAACCTTGTTCTATTAAAGTTAACAGAACGAGTCTTTAAAGTATAAAGTCAAGTGTTTTGCTTCTTTAGTATTTTCATCCACGTGAATCTCATGAAATATTATCGAGTGGATTCTAAAAAACCATCTCCATACAGTTAAAGACGGAACACTAGCACAATAGAACACCTTCTCTTGGCCGTTACAGTTGAGCATTTGAATTTCTGAATGAGATTCAATGTGCTATGTTTATGGATAGTTTTAAGATGAGAATAAAATGTGTAATACGTGTAAATTACTAAGTATCCATGTAAGATTGATTTCACGTCTTTGACATGAGCCATTTACAGAACTGCTCAAATCAAGGGTGTAAATCATGGGACCCGAATTAGATATTTCAAGAATTAATTCTTGGAACATATAAATAGGGCTCATTACCCTTCATTCGTTTTTATCATTTTCCAAAAGAAAAAGTGAAAGAAATTGAGAAAAAATTGAAGTATTCTTAAGTGAGAGAATGATGAGACGTCTATGAGAGATATTATTGAGAGAGTTAGAAAATTAGGAAGTCTTCGTGTCAGACGTAAGCCGTGTGTGCTCCTGATTTTTATAACTTGTCTATCAATATAAATAAGGCTTCAAAATCCTTTCAAGAGAAAGGTAGTGGGTTTTATCCTAGACAAGTAGTTGGTTGTCAAAGGTTTCAACTGTAAGAACAATGTTCCTTTATGAGTTCTTTGTATTTTCTGCATCTAAGGAATAATCCTTTGTTTATTAGTTTGTTTGGATGCACATAGTCCAAGAATTGGTATCGAATCAAGGCTCTAATTTTATGTCTACTCACAAGAAATGTCTCAAAATGGCGAGTTCCCCCTTGGTATCTCAACCAACAACCCTCACCTGAGGAAGGCAAGAGAAGAAGAATGGTGGGAGAGAACAATGGAAAGCTACAACTACACCAACGACTACCAATGCTGGCACATCATCCTTAATGAGAATGGTGTAGTGGATCTTACAAAACCAGAAGGCCAATGGAATCCTGCCGACTACACCACGATGGAGAAGAACACCAAGACGAGGCAGTACATCCTCAACGGTCTGAATAGAGAAGACATGGACAAGGTGCTTCACCTTAACAACGATCGTGACATGTGGAATGCTCTAAAGGAAATGCTTGAAGGAAGCAATAAACTCAAAGTGAGCAAGAAGTTTCAACTTCATACTGACTATCATTCCTTCAAGATGAAGGAAACAGAGTCATTCTCGAAGTATTTATCAAGGTTTCTGAGGCTTTATTCAAACTCACCTGTGCAGGAGTCGAGCTTGAGGAGAATATTAAGGCCCTAGTCATTGTCAATGGTCTGACCAAGAATTTTTGCATAGTGAAAGGAATAATGAGAAACACCCTTGGTGCCCTCAACATCCCTCTCACTTAAATCATCGGCAAGCTCGTGGTCAATGAGACAGAACAAAATAAGATCAATCTCTCCAAATAGGTTGAAAAATGAGTCATGCTGAAGATCGAGGCTGGTATCACCAAAGCTTTGGCTAATCTTGTGATCCAAGATGAATGTTCTGATGAGGAGGAATACGAGGACAAGATGAATGCTTTGTTCATGAAACACAACAAAAATCAGTTCTACAAGACGAAGTCCAAACCTAGTTTATCCAATAAAGAACTAGGAGTTCATCTATTTCCAATGCAAGGAAAAGGGACATCTAACATGGAGATGTCCCAATGCTTCAGAAGATGAGAAGATGGAGAGAAAAACTCCTTAAGAGAACACTTTCTCTAGAGGAAAGTTTCAGAAAAAAGGCCATGGTTGCTACATGGGGTTCTGATTCTGAGGAAGACGTCAAATTCAATGGATCCACACTTGAAAACTGTCTCATGACAAGAGGATCCGATGCTGAGTCTTCAACTTATCACGTAGCTTCCCATGAGCCCTTGGAATATTTGAATGATTGCGAGAAGAAACAGTTAATTAAATTCACCAAGCAAATTGGAAAAGATAATGGTGAACTTCAAGAAAGATTAGTTGATTATGAAGATGAAACTAGATGCATTGATGCTGAGAACGCTCACTGGAGTAAGCAAGTTGTAGGATCATGCTTTAGTAGTTATTGATCAATGCCTCTATAGTTCATGAAGCTATAGATGCACAACTATAAGTACCATATTCTCTTTCGTACTTAATGTTGCGCTTGACCTAATTTAAACACTTAGTAATGAATGTACTAATGTCCTCTTATGCGGAAATAGGTCAGAAAACAATAAAGCGTGCTTTAAGCTGTTAAAGCGCACTACAACTTGCACGGAAGCGTTCTTAAATAGTGAGAACCCTAAGCCACTACTTGGCCCGGGATAAAGCTCACTCTACTATATTGATAGAAAGAGATTACAACTCTAGCTTCAACAAGAGTACTTGTCAACCTTCTGCACTCTTAAGAAGCTCACTCTTGTATTCTCTCTTCTTACAATACTACATTGTAGCTCTAAGTACAAGGAAATTCACTCTGATTACAAATGAGCTCTCTCTAAGCTTCTCTCAACTCGTCTCAGCTTCTCACATTGTAACACCTAGACTAATAGCTACAGTTCCCTATTTATACATCAAAGCTAAGATACAAACACACTTAACTTTTGATACAAATTCGAACTAAGGTAGATTGCCACCTCATCAATCCGTGTGGTCAACCAAGTTATTAGAAATGATCAACGAACGGAATTGATTTGGTTTGTTCTTCTATTGTTGATCGTCTCCACGTATGCAATCCGTGCCTTGACTCGCTAACCGTCTTCCTTCCACGTTGGCAATCCTTGGAGTTGCTTCAAGAAATCCCAAAACCCTTCTCGCACCCCACATGCACACAGTTTTGTATTTCCCGCTCACCAACCTTTCCAAGCATTTGGGAAGCTCTATTCTAGTGTGTGCACCCTTGCTTCCAATGGACTCTTGTGATCAACAATACAACTCAACTTTATTCAAGCGCGCCCTCTTGGCTTGAGAAGCTCGATTACTCTTGCTTCTGGACTTGAATGGAGTTATTCAAACACCGCTTGCGAAACTCGATTTCTCTGTTTGGTGTTAAGCGCGACTGGAACAGTCGAAGCGCATCTCTTAGTGATGAAAGCGCAACCCAGCAGATCTTGCAATTACCTGGATAGCATAGAAACACAAGGAGATCAGATAGATAAGTTTGTTATCATCAAAACAAAGAAAAATACATCAAGCTTTCATATTTGACTATCAAAGCTCAACTAAGTACCATATCTGATACCAATTGTAGGATCGTGCTTTAGCAGTTATTGATTAATGTCTCTATAGTTCATGAAGCTATAGATGCACAACTATAAGTACCATATGCGCTTTCGTACTTAGAGTTGTGCTTGATCTAATTTGAACACATAGTAATGAATTTACTAATGTCCTCTTATGCGGAAACAGGTCAGACAACAATAAATCACGCTTTAAGCTGTTAAAGCGCACTACAACTTGCACGAAAGCGTTCTTAAATAGTGAGAACCCTAAGCCACTACTTGGCCCGGGATAAAACTCACTCTACTATATTGATAGAAAGATATTATAACTCTAGCATAAACAAGAGTACATGTCAACCTTCTGCACTCTTAAGAAGCTCACTCTCGTATTCTCTCTTCTTACAATACTACGTTCTAGCTCTAAGAACAAGGCAATTAACTCTGATTACAAATGAGCTCTCTATAAGCTTCTCTTAACTCGTCTTAGCTTCTCACTTTGTAACACCTAGAGTGATAGCTACAGTTCCCTATTTATACATCAAAGCTAAGATACAAACACACTTAACTTGTGATAACAAATTCGAACTAAGCTAGCTTGCCACCTCATCAATCCGTGTGCTCAACCAATTTGTTTGTAATGATCAACGGATGGAATTGATTTTGTTTTTTCTTCTATTGTTAATCGTCGCCACGTATGTAATCCGTGCCTTGACTCGCTAACCGTCTTCCTTCCACGTTGTAAATCCTTGGAGTTGCTTCAAGAAATCCCAAAACCCTTCTCGCACCCCACGCGCACACAGTTTGGTATTTGCCGCTCATCAACCTTTCCAAGCATTTGGGAAGCTCTATTCTGCAAGTGCGTGCACCCTTGCTTCAGTGGACTCTCGTGATCAACAATACAACTCAGCTTTATTCAAGCGCGCCCTCTTGGCTTGATAAGCTCGATTGCTCTTGCTTCTGGACTTGAATGGAGTTATTCAAACACCGCTTGCGAAACTCGATTTCTCCGCTTGGTGTTAAGCGCGACTTGAACAGTCGAAGCGCATCTCTTAGTGATGAAAGCGCAACCCCAGCAGATCTTGCAATTACCTGGGTAGCTTAGAAACACAAAGAAATTAGATAGATAAGTTTGTTATCATCAAAACAAAGAGAAATACATTGAGATTTCATATTTGACTATCAAAGCTCAACTAACACAAGTGGAACTCTTAGAATCAAATATGTTTATTTCTAAGAGAACACTTGTAGAAGAAGAAAAGTTGCGCTCAGGAACCTGTACGACTTGTAAGTTTTGCAAGAGTAAGGCTCCTATACATGATATTAATTCTTGGTCTTAAAACAATTTTCTTGAGAAAATTATGTGTAAACTTGAAGATCTATCATTCTCTATCGATGAGAAAGCTATGAATCAGGAGAAAATGATGTTCCTGGAAGAAAAGATCAAGGTTCTTGAAATGAGCCTCAGGAGAACACCTCTTCTTCATCAACGAAGAGCTCTTCAAAATCTCCAAAAGGGGAAGAAGTGGTTCATTGTTCAGCATGCTCATTTCATGTACATCAAGCAAGAATGAAGTGGAAACATTGGAGAAGGAAGAAAACTAAAGCACCAGAAGCCTTCAGACCTGGAAAAGGGAGTATGGACATGTTCTAAACAATATATTGTTCTAGCACCGTGGTAAGAATGGTCATGTCATCCATGACTATGAGAAGATGAAGAGTCTCAACTGTTCTAAGAAGAAGAACAGTGTTGACTCTAGTAAAATTGTTGTTTCTAATCTTCTTCTGTGGAGGAAATCCTATTAAGAATACTAATATTGCTTCTTCTAGTGATCCACCTAGAAAAGCTAAGCTTGCCTTAGTTCAAAAGACTTGATTTATTGTTTGTGCTGGTTGAAGTGAAGAAGGAGAACATGTGATAATTTTATAACGGATGCTCGTGCCACATGACTAAAAACAAGAAAAAAATGTCTTCAGTTCAACATCTCTAGGAGGCAATATTTCCATTGGCGACAAGAGCACTAGATCTATTATTAGGGTCGTAAATGTCAATCTCAACGACCATGTCGAAGTTCGGAATGTCAATCTAGTGAACACCTTGTGATTCAACTTGTTTCGTGTTTCCGAACTGTTTGACCAAGGTATGAATGAGGTCAGGTTCAATACATTAGACTGCAAAGTTCTCAATGATCAAGGGAACTTGATTATTAAAAAGAAGAGTTTCAAAAATCTCTATCATCCTTGAGAAGAAAAGTGTGCCTCTCCTCCATCAGATACAATTCCTCTATGTGGTACAAGAGACTAGGTCACGCTAGTCTAGAGCTCATTTATAAGCTGCCTCAACACTTTTAGAAGACCAAAGACCATCTCAGGAGGAGAAGTCAAGGCCGAGATGGAGCATCACGACCGAGATTCAGCCTCAGTTGAAGTTGTCACGACCAAGACAGGCATGTCACGATCGTGCCTTAGCCTTAGTTGAGGTGTCACGAACAAGACTATCTATCACGATCGCAACCATCCACGGACCTGAGAACTAGAGCAAAGTCTCGATCACGACCTCTGTGTCACGATCGTGACGCGGACACGGACGACCCATTAATTGAAGATTTGATCCGATATTTTATTAGTTATTTCCACATCTTTTTAGTTATTTGCATTTATTTTTATTCCCTTTAATTGGAGACTATATAAGACTTAGGAAATTAGGTTAGAATGATCTAGACCTCATTATTCTTTTGCCACTTTCATTGAGTTAGAACTCAGTAGCAGCCAGAAGAAAGCTTCCACCTTTGTTCCACTTTAACCATCTTCCGTGGTTTGTTTTCCCATAATTCATCCATATTATTCATTGCTTTCGATGGCTATGTCTGGCTAAGTTCTCTATAGTTCACTGTTTAGGCTGAAGCCATTGTTCTAGGTTTGGTGTGAGAATTCTTATGTTTATTTTCTAAAGTTAATATCAGGATTTGTTTATGATCTCTTGTGCTTTATAGTATCATTGATTGATCTTGATTATATCTAGGTTGCAAACTAGGTTAATTATTATCCATCATATTCTAGGCTTGATAATTCGATTTGAAAAGTCTTGTCTTTAGGTAGTGAGCAGAATTTGGATAGACTATTTGTGAGTGCTTATTGTGTAGAGATTATAAACCTGTGTCGAGTATCGGTGATTTTCCAATGGTATTGCATAGGCCTACTTATCTTTGATCTTCATGTTGTTGTGCTTTTGAACCTTGGGATTTCCTTGGTTACTGCTTACAATATGGGTCTCTAGGACTATTTGGACTAGTTGCTATTTACGAACAAAGAGTAGGACAACCCGAATTAACCAATTCAAAATATAAATTAATACAATTCGATGATCAAAATTCCAATTGAATAATGCGTTGATGCTAGAAGGAGTTAGCTTCATACCCATAATTGTTTACAACCCAACCAATATTTCTTTTATATTTGCTTAATTGCTTAGTTAGTTAAAATCACATACAAAACCCCCCATAGTTACTACTTGGTAGCACCATAGGAAATAAACTATCGTTCTGGCTCTCTTGGGATTCGACCCCTGCTTGCCGCTTTACTAGTGGATTCGTTAAGTTGGGTATCTTTGATAGGCACAACGACTTTTAGCTTCATCAAATTTTGGCACCGTTGCCGGGGAGCCAACTCTTATAGGTTATTTCTTGTTGTGTTATTACTCTAATGTGGACCTATCTTATGGTCCACACTCGTGCTACTGATCCAAATTTGCTTGATTTCAATCCAGAGATAGAGCGGACGCACCTACGTAACCTGCGACAATCTCTGTAGAATCTTAAGATCGAATCAATGGTTGCAAGAACGATGCGAGAACTTACGGACCCAGATCTGACACAACAACACCTGGGAGTAACGCTGCCTGCCCTGAATGTTGGCGTTACGTTTGAGCTCAAGACCGATTTCATCAATCTGATACCGAAGTTCCATATCTTGGTTGGGGAAGACCCGATTATGCATCTAAGTGAGTTTCACGACATCTACAGCTGCAGCAAGCCGAGTAACGTCACCAACGAGCAGATCAAGATGAGAATTTTTGGTCTTACACTAAAGGATAGCGCGCGACAATGGTATTATTTGCTGCTCACCGGGAGTAGCGACACTTGGGATAAGCTACACAAAGACTTCCTTAGTAAATATTTCTCGTCCAAGAAGGCGGTTGCTTTGAAAAGGGCGATTACTATGATGAAGCATCATGATGACGAGTCGTTGTACGACTACGTTGAGAGGTTCGCGAGACTATGTGCTAGCTGCCCATTCAATGGGTTCGAGGAGAAAGACTTGGTGACCCACCTTTACAATGGGTTACTTGATAATGAGAGAAGGCTAGTAGACACTGCTTGTGATGGGAGTGTCCTGAATTTGATTTCTGCCAAAGCCAGAGTCCGAGTAAACGAAATTGCTGGAAGGAACTAGAAGTTTCGGGAGGACGTATACGAGGAAAGGAGCTAATGATGTCAATTCTGGAGAGCCCGGATGGAAGAATGAAATCGCTGAGTTGAAGAGTATGATCAAGAATATCACCCTGGGTAATCCGACGCCAACACGACTATGCGGTATTTGCACAGATGAGAGCCACCCTACCGATATGTTCCTGCAACTCCAGGACCAAACTATTGCTGAAGTGCACGTTGTGGGAGGTTTTGGGCCTTCCAGACATCGGTATGAAAACAACAACAACAACTACTACAATCAGAGAGAAAATAGCAACAACAACTATAATCCGAGGGGAAATGATCATCCTGGTTTTAGATGGAGTGAACCGGATGGGGGGCAGAATAAACAATATCAATACAATAACTAATACCGTGCTCCATATCCACCGCAATCCAAAGGGCCATCAACGAGGGAGATGCACCAAACACTAACAAAGCACTTCACATCACATGTTCAAACCACGGAGGCAAGCATAAGGAATCTAGAGAAGCAGGCCTCACAAATGGCGGAGCTATTCTATAATTTAACACAGCAGAGCTCAGGCAAGTTACCTTCGCAAACTGTAGTAGCTCCGAGAGAAAACGTAAGTGCCATCACGATATGAACACTCAATGTAAAGCTGGAAGAAGAGAGGCTGCAAGAGGTAACTGGGGAATTGTCACGACCGAGACACCAACATCACGATCGCGACTTTGCACCCGTTTACACATCATGATCGAGACAATGTTATCATGACCGAGATGACGGTGATTTAGTTTCCAAAAAAGTTGACGGAGAAGGTCACCACCGTGACACTTTATCACGATCGATACTAAGCCCCAGTTTACGCCATCACGATCGTGAACAACCATCTCAACCGCGACCAAGTGCTGATGTCCTTGTCGACAAGGAGATCTTCAAAACGCTTAGTAAGTGTAAGGTGAACATCCCTCTGCTTAAACTCGTCAAGAGTGTTCCTCGTTATGCTAAGCTCTTGAAGGAGCTCTGCACCAAGAAGAGGAGCCAATAGCTGAAAGGGAAACAGAAGGTACATGTTAGCGAGAGACTTTCTGCGGCCAACAAACAAAAGATAGCTACCAAGCGCTCAGATCCACGGATGGTAAGTATCCCCTGTACTATTGGTAAGACTAAGATTGATAGGGCCATGCTAGATTTAAGTGCTTCTATTAATGTTTTGCCTTACTCATTATACAAATCGTTAGAATTAGGACCTCTGAGTGAAACAGGGGTTGTGATTCAGCTAGCTGACAGGTCTACGGTTTACCCGAAAGGGTAGTCGAAGATGTGTTGGTTATGGTGGATAACCTTATATTCCTTGCGGATTTTTATGTGCTGGATGTGAATCATGTTACGCAGGCTGCACCTATCCTTCTAGGCAGACTGTTCATGCGGACAACCAAAACTAAATTACATCTAGACACCAGGGCGCTTACGCTCGAGTTTGACGGGGATGTTGTTAATTTTAACATATATGAAACTACGACTGCATCCCTAGATGATGGATCGTTATTTTGTATTGATGGCGTTATTAAATCTCTCGAACTATGTTCAAATGCTGTTTTGGACGGTAGCCCCACCTCTCTTACCACAAGGCGAGAAACCTGCTAGTATTTTTGTGCAGGTTACGACTAAAGCAAGTGAACAACCCCAAGTTGAGTCTAAGTGTGGGGAAAGTAAGGAGAAGAAGGTGAAGCAAGGATGGAGAGTCGCAGAGGTGAATGGTCCAAGGTTCAAACCTTCCATAACTGGTTCTTACAAGAAATTCTAAAAGTAGAGGTTCCAAAGGGACCGGAAGACACTGGGTAATTTATTTTACAATGTGTCGCGACGTTAACTAAGGTGTTGATCGGGAGGCAACCCGAGGGAGTATTACTAACGTTTCTCCCATTATTCTATTTTATTTTTATTTTCTTTTACAGGCAAATCACGAAACCAGCATAAGGAGGTCAGCGGAGGAAGCAAAACATCGATCACGTACCACAGCTAATCGTGTCACAATCGTGACACTATGTCACGGTCGTGATGCAGATGACCATTACCCCATCTACTTCTCACGACCGAGATAGCACCACATCATTCCACGGTTCTTCTTCTCCTTCCCGTTTTATGGTGTCCTATTTTGCTGCATTGAGGACAATGGGCGATTCAAGTGTGGGGAGAGGAGTCGACTAGTCGAGGTGTTTGTTGCTGCTGTTTTTGGTATTTTTGCTATTATGCTATTTGTTTTATGTTTTCGAGTCTTTGCTGATGTGTTTTGCTGTTTTTCTATCGAGTATGTACCAGATATTTCCAGAACCTTTGCTTTTATTATGGTTATTTAAAAAAATCAGAAAACCCAAGAGAGTAAAAAGTGATTGGATCTAAAAGGAGGGCTCCAACAACAAAAAAAAAGAATAAAAAAAGAACCACGCAAGTAGAAATGGATTAAAAAGGAAAAGGTGGGTGCCTGGAAATAAGAAAAGAAAAAGAAATAGTTCTTTCCACTCTAGAATTTTGGTGAAAATCCGAAAGGGCACCTGGATTACATTATTTGTGATTATTTGATTGATAGCATCATTTATTGGCGTCGGAGACATAAGAAGGGAGTTGAAGGATTGTCTCGGGTTTTAGGATTCACCAAGGAGGGATAAGAAGTTAGTATTTAGCCTTTTATTCCTCTGTTTTTGAGCTTATTGATATCCATACTTCGCATGTTCACCCTTTCCACTATTTCATCAGATCTGCTACACACTATTGGCGGTTGTATTAGATTCTAGGATTAGATTTCTATTTCTTGGAGTTGGATGCATATTGTTGTGGTTGTGCTATGCAGATTTCTTGATTAGGATTGGTGGTTGTGATGTAATGTTTAATTACATTAATTACTGGTTTAGGACATTGATTCAAGAGAAGGAATCAGAACTGTATAAGCAAGTGGGAGATTCGATTTTTATATTTATTATCATTGTTTATGTACCCTTAACCTTAGGGGAGATTAGGATGTCCACTTTTGCTTTATTGCGCATCACTTGGTTCGATTTTATTATTGTTATGGAGTGATGACATATGAAGTGGAGGCGTAAGGAGGGATTTGGGTAGGTCATCTCGGAGAGATAAGAAGATAGATCAGAGTTAGGTTAGTGCTCGTATACTCTTGGAGTTTGAACTATAGTCGCTAGCAGACTGTCTTTACACTTACTGCAGACCTTTGTGCTTATAGGAGGAATGAGTTTTATTTTGCTTACTCGAGGATGAGCAGGGTTTAAGTGTGGGGAAGTTTGATAGGAGCTTATTGTATGGTGTTAACTAGCGACTATTAGATTAGGTTTAGTGGTGTTTAGGTGCTTAACGAGTGGTATTCCCAGAATCCGGTTTGGACTTCATTTATGGATTAGCGGGATGCTCGTAAGCGGTTTTGAGTGGTTTTATCATGGAGATCCCGGTTGTGCTCACTTTTAGTGCATTCGGGATGGAGCTAAAGGAAGTATGCCACGCCTACACCCAAGGAGAAGCCGAGAGGCGAAGCCGAGCTGCCTTGACGCTTGTAGAAGACCGAAGACCATCTCAGGAGGAGAAGTCATGACCGAGATGGAGCATCAAGACCGGGATTCAGCCTCAGTTGAAGCTGTCACGAGCGAGACAGGCATGTCACGATCGCGACATAGCCGCAGTTGATGTGTCACGACCGAGAGAATCTATCACGATCGCAACCATCAACGGACCTGAGAACTAGAGAAAAGTCACGATCGTGACCCCTGTGTCACGATCGCGACGCGGACACGAACGACCCATTAATTGAATATTTGATCCGAGAATTTATTAGTTATTTCCACATCTTTATAGTTATTTGCATTTATTTTTATTCCCTTTAATTGGAGACTATATAAGCCTTAGGAAATTAGGTTAGAATGATCTAGACCTCATTATTCTTTTGCCACATTCATTTAGTTAGAACTCAGCAGCAACAAAAAAGAAAGCTCCCACCTTTGTTCCACTTTCACCATCTTCCCTGGTTTGTTTTCGCATAATTCATCCCATATTATTCATTGCTTTTGATGGCTATGTCTGGCTAAGTTCTCTGTAGTTCACTCTTTAGGCTGAAGCCATTGTTCTAGGTTTGTTGTGATAATTCTTAAGTTTATGTTTTTTCAGGATTGTTTTATGATCTCTTGTGCTTTATAGTATCATTGATTGATCTTGATTTTATCTAGGTTGCAAACTAGTTTAATTACTATCCATCATATTGCTAGGCTTGATAATTAGATTTGAAAAGTTTTGTCTTTAGGTAGCGAGCAGAATTTGCAATAGACTATTTGCGAGTGCTTATTGTGTAGAGATTATAAACCTGGGTCAAGTATTGACGATTTGCTAATGGTATTGCATAGGCCTACTTATATTTGATCTTCATGTTGTTGTGCTTTTGAACCTTGGTATTTCCTTGGTTATTGCTTACATTAAGGGTCTCTAGGACTATTTGGACTAGTTGCTATTTACGAACAAAGAGTAGAACAACCGAATTAACCAATTCAGAATATAAATTAATAGAATTAGATGATCAACATTCCAATTGAATAATGCGTTGATGCTAGAAGGAGTGAGCTTCATACCCATATTTGTTTACAACCCAGTCAATATTGCTTTTATATTTGCTTAATTGCTTAGTTAGTTAAAATCACATACAAAACCCCCATAGTTACTACTTGGTAGCACCATAGGAAATAAACTACCGTTCTGGCTCTCTTGGATTCGACCCCTGCTTACCGCTTTACTAGTGGATTCGTTAAGTTGGGTATCTTCGATAGGCACAACAAGTTTTAGCCTCATTATGTCTACATCAACCTCAGCAAGATCATGCTCACATTGTTCCAAGACAAGACAACATGGGCCACATTCTCAATAATGACATCGTTGTCTTGGAGAAGCTAATTCATCTTGGTGTCTACATCAAATTCACCAAGATCAGGCTCGCACATATGCAACACATGTTTCTTCACGATACTCTTGCTTTCTCCTCTCAGAAGTGAGGTTTGCCATAAGCCCTCAGCTCTCTAGCTTTCTCTCTAAAGCCTTTAGCTCTCTTTGCTCTTCTCTGCTCGTGTGCCTAACATCACCTATTGTACACATTTATATCATTTCTAAACTTATTCTCCAAGTAAAGTAAATCATATAATCCATGGAAATGAAGAAGTCCACGTTGGCAATCTGTGTGACCGATCCCTCCATGGAGTGCATCAATGATTCCACATGCATTTGTGCTTTTTCTCTTGAGTAACCATTTTATCCACGTCTGCAATCCTCTCCACACCACTTGTGCTTCCTTCATTCGTCCAACTTGACGGTCCCCGTTCATTTAGTATCCATAGGTAGAAATCACACATTCTCCTATCCTTATATTCTCGGCCTTCCCTTCACTGTGCCCGAATTCTCTATGCGCTAGTGTAGGATTCCTCTGTAGGACTCAGTCTTTGGCACTTGATCACTTGTACACACTCTCTTAGTTTGAAGGGAAATCCACTAGCTCGCAACAAATATCTTCACTTTAGCTAGTCCTTCCGTCTTTACAACTTATCACCTGGGTCTTTATTTTCTTCTTTTATTTCTTCAATACTGCCTTGGCGAGACTCGCTTTCCTCGCTAGACTTCAAGATAGTCTCTACATCGACAAAGCTAGCCCGCTTGTGTCAAAGCTACTCTCCTAACTACTCGAGCTATTCCTGGAAAGCTTATCACACATAATAAATATCAAATACTTATTTTTATCATCATCAAACAAGCGAAATGATTGAGCTCTCTAGTGCCACAATCTAGCTCAAACCAACAATTTTCCCCTTTTTGATGATGACAAACATTTAAACATTAAAGCACATTATATTTCAAAACGTACTTAGTTAAGCTTAAGATATAGAATGAATCTTAATCGAATACTTTCAAATATAACAAATTATCTCAATATCTTGCTAAAAACACTAAGCAAATCTACCTTTGTTCCCCCTTAGACCAAGATGGTCTAAAGTCATCCTCCCTAGTTGAATAAAGTATGTAATTGTTTACTTCCCCCTTTTGACATCATTGAAAAATGCAAGTGTAATTCATGCAAAGGGAACTAAAGTGAAGTCAGGAAACAATTTTAACTCAGTAATCATGCAAATCAAGGCATTTGGCGCATAAAAGAAATGTGCAACAATGAAAAAAGCACAAGATTATAGAAGCAATCAAGCATACTATTTAATCCGCTAAAAGCTTACACCTTTGTAGGTGGGGAGTTCTGTGATTACTAGTTAAACAATTATCAAGCAAAAACAACACAGAAAGGCACCAAATAAACACAAGCTTGTGACACCCTAAGCATCACGCTGACGAGCAAAAGACACCAACTTCTGGAGAATACTCTCATTTTCATCTTTGCGCTCGGTCATAAGATGAAGCTGTGTACGTATCTCAACAACACACTTCTCAACTGTATTAGATAGATTTGGATAGCTGAAACTACTGAAGACTGAGACTCGTTGGTAGCTGGTGTGACTATCTCTCTAGACTGAGTACATGAAGAGTTGGCGGCTGGCGGGAGTTGCTTGGGGGGTTTATAAATGAGCTCGACAAACATTTCTAGTCTAAGCACATCACTGAAGTTGGTCTCAAGATTAGACTTTTAGAGACCTTCTGCCTTCAACATGCGGGCAATAATATGTGGAAAGGGAAGATGGCTACCATGGTGTGTTCGGTTGACAACCATATGTGAAAACATGAGCTGCGGGGTGTTGATCAGCTCCCCATTCAAGAACGCTGCCATGATGCAACATTCGATGATAGTCACGTGATCTAGGTTGGTATTTCTGGGCATTATGTTCTTCACAATAAAGTGGTGTAGAAGTCGCTTGGGCGCTGAGAGGTGATCAGTCTTCAACATTGAAGGGACATTATTCCCAAATACCGCTTCCTTGATTGATGTTGAACATGTCGGCCAATTCTTCTTGTGTAAGAGACCAAAACCAACCAAAGAGATGTTTTGACCGGGCTCTGACCTATGGCCTTTGCAAGGTCTATGACTTTTAAGATTTATTTAGTGTTGTTTTCCATACAAGTTGATAGTAGACGGTTCACCAGAAGAGGAAGAGTTGTTTGAAAAGTGAGAATAAAATTGTTCAACAAGGTCAAGATCAACCTCACTTACCTTTGTCTCAAGCGAATACCAATTCTGCATTTTAAACAAGTATCTGAACTTGTCTGAGCCGGAAGCATCTTCTATTGCTTTAGAATTTCTGAAGGCACTATCAGAGGAGCGAGTATGTCTCGCTTGGAGATACCACCTTGGATGGGAGGAAACTCTGAATGAGATGTTGTGGCTTCCTTTTTAACTTTCTTCTTCAGTTTCGGCTTAGTTTCTTTCTTGTCTTGCTTTGTAGGTGTAGGACTATGCACTTTCTTCTTTAGATAAAAGCTCTTCTTCCTCAATCTCAATGAGCTTTCGCTTACCAGCGGCTTTAGATGCACGCTTAGCTTCCTTAAACATTCGGTGATGAGCTAGAGCGAAACCCTCATCATCCTCATCTCTGAAAGAAGCAACGAGATTTGGAGGATTAGGAGGAGAACTTCTTCTCAGTTGTTCACCTTTTTCTTGCTTAGTTGATGTAGTGAAGACCTCTGACACGACAGTTGCCAGATCGATAAGATGTTGGCGACTGAGGCATTTGTCGGATCAACTAGCACTAGCTCTTTGCCTTGTTCACTGGTTGTCTCCTCAACGACTTTTGGAGAGACTCTCTCTTGGTCACCTGGTATGCCTGGAGTCTTACTGAATTGAGATCCAAACACCGTGACTTTCGTTGTAGTCTGCTAAGCTGAAGATGTCAAAGCAGTGAGTTGGCGACGCCGTACAATCTCTTCAAGATCGACCCTTCTGTTTCAGTAGAGCTCTTCCGAAGAGAGGTTGGCGAGGAGTAATTGGTCTGTCATTTTTAGTCTGTGAGCTTTTTGTTTTGCGCTTTAGGAAGTTGGGGCATTATGAGGAGGTGAGAGTAAGTCGTAGTGAGATAGGGTGAGAGGTAGAAAATGGTGATAGCACTGAGTATAGAGAAAAGGGAGATAATTAACACGGTAAAGGATATCATGAATGCATACCCGTGTTTATATAATGTAGTGCTTCCTTCCTCTGTAAGATTTCACCATCAAAACGAATCGCTGAAATCACGCAATGACTAACTCCAATGATTAGATCCACAACGGCTATATCTCAACGGCTATAATTCTTTGAAGCTTTTTAACGGATACATGCAGACTTGCTTTTTTGAGGAACACTTTACCAAGCGACACATGGCGTGCAAAATACTCGTTGTAACGGCTACAAGAGATCCGTTGGCAGCTACTTAAATGCGATGTGGAGTCTAAGTGTGGTTTTTTCCAGAATCTGTTTACACTGGATCACTGAGCCACATAGACTTTATGAATCTAATTATACTAGATCACTTGGATACTTGTTTACACCTCATTTTTTCAGAGCCGAAATAGATTACCTTCCTCATTAAGCAACCTTTGTAGTTAAGCAAACCCAAAAGCGATTGTGACTACCTCATAAGCGACTCTTGCACAAGCGCTTGGTCATGCATAGGAGTGTAAATCAAGTGTATATATGCACCCATGTATCATTAAGCACACAAAAGATTAATGGGAAATGCACATTTCACAAGTAGGGACATAACACGCTCATACTCAACATATAGTGAAAATATAACATATGTGCATAAGAGGGTTACTGGCTTTTACACAGAAATTAATACTTCCTATTGTAGAGTTTATCGAGGGAATAGGGAAGTGTTAAATTAATGTTAGGCAAGGGACACCGTCGGAATGGATCATTTCTTATGCAAGTAATAAGGCAAGAAGACGATCACTATTCTCTATTTTTTGCACATAATAAGAGCATGCAATTTGCTAAGACTATAATCAATAGCTTAAGTGCAATATATTACCTTAGCAAGACTTGCTTGTGAAAAGATAAGCATGAAAAGCAAGCATGAAAAAGTAAGCAAGAAAGAAAGGAAGCAACACAATTCAACTAAAGTTCCCAATGTAGAATTAAACTGCATTAATTCATAGTCAAAGAATGGGAGAAGCTTACAGTGCATATCTTGCTTCAGCTAATAGGAAAAGATAGAAAAATCAGTAGAAGCCCAAGGCGTATAAAGATATTCAAGCAAAGCACCTTAGAAAAGATATGGTGTTGCCATTTGCCCTTCTCTAAGTATAAGATATAGTTCATCAAGTTGAATAAAGAATCACTTGAGCTCCTCAAATACTCGCTTGAATTTGAGTCTCGCTTGAAAGATATATGTAGCTTATTCACGAATGAGACTAGCTTTGATTAAAGCTAATTGTTACCACATAGATGTCCATCCCCTTGTAAGATAAGAGTGAAAGAGATGTGTAATAGTCATTGAAGAACGCTTGATTTATTCGCTTCAGCCTTGAAGGAGATAGGAAACTCCTCCTTAGTCATGAAATGAGAGTAGCTTAAGTGATAGGAGCTTATTATATGGTGTAACTAGCGACTATTAGCTTAGGATTAGTGGTGTTTAGGTGCTTATTGAGTGGTATTCCCGGAATCTAGTATGATTGTTCACTTATAGATTTGCGGGATGCTCTTAAGCGTTATTATGTGGTATTGTATTATGGAGATCCTATTTGTACTCACCTTTAGTGCATTTGGGACGGAGCTAGAGAGAAGACGACCACACCTACACCCATGGAGGAGCTGAGAGGCGAAGCCGAGCTGCCTCGGAAGCTTGCAGAAGATGAAGACCAGTCCGAGAGAAGGTTTCAAGACAAAGACGAGCCAAGACGAAGAAGTCTCGGTCGAGACTTTGGAGTCTCGGTCGAGATTCGCCCTCGAAGAAGAAATAGCGGTCGTGACTATAAAGTAGAGATCGCGACTTTGCCTCGACATGAATGTAGCGATCGCGACCCCGAAGTAGCGATCAAGACTTGAGACGTTCCTGAGTGATTGGTGAAAAGTAGCGACCGCGACCCTGAAGTTAGCGACCGCGACTTTGGGCGGACCCGGCCCAAATTGCAGATTTAAGCCCGGGAATTTATCAGATTTTATTAGTTTTCCCCATTTTATTCATTTATTCTTAGTTATTTTATTTTCCTAGAGGTTGGACACTATATATACCTCTAGTGTTTAGGTTAGATGGGATCTTTTGCCACTTTACAATTAGTTCTTAGAAATTCAGCCACCAAGAGGAAAGCTGCCACCCTTCTACCATCTTCTACCTTCATCCCTGGTTAGTTTATCCATAATCATGTATAGCTTTCTCTTGGCTATGTCTGGCTAAGTCCTTACGAGTTCACTCTTAGGTTGAGGCCATTGTTCTAGGAATTGTTTGTGAGAATTCTATGTTTATGTTCTAATATAATAATATCAGCATTGTTTTATTTTCTCTTGTGCTTATTGTCATTGATTAGTATTGATTTTATCTAGGTTCGAAACTAGGTAGATTTATATTCATTCATACTCCTAGGCTTGATAATTCGATTTGAAAAGTCTTGTCTTTTAGGTAGCAATCAGAATTAGCATAGACTATTTACGAGTGCTTATTTTGTAGAGATTATAATTGTGTCGAGTATCGGTGATTTGCCAATGGTATTGCATAGGCCTACATATCTTTGATCTTTATGCTGTTGAGTAGTTGAACCTTAGGATTCCTTTGGTTATTGCATACAACAAGGGTTTCTAGGACTATTTGGACTAGTTGCTATTTACGAACAAAGAGTAGTACAAACTAGATTATTTATTTAAAAGAACATA
>NW_027369424.1:0-42803 GCF_046119375.1 Phyllobates terribilis
CCAAGGTTATTAGAGGAGTGGGGGGTCTGCTATACCAAGACAGGTTATTACACTTGGGGTTATTTACTGAGGAAAAACTAAGGCTTAGGGGTGATCTTATTACTATGTACAAGTATATGAGGGGACAGTACAAAGACCTTTCTACTGATCTTTTTACTCTGAGACCAGAGACGGGGACAAGGGGGCATCTTCTACGTCTGGAGGAAAGAAGGTTTAATAATAATCACAGACGCTGATTCTTTACTGTAAGAGCAGAGAGACTATGGAACTCTCTGCCACATGATGTTGTAATGAGTGATTCACTATTAAAATTTAAGAAGGGCATGGATGCCTTTCTTGAAAAGTATAATATTACAGGTTATACAGTGGTGGCCAAAAGTATTGGCACCCCTGCAATTCTGTCAGATAATACTCAGTTTCTTCCTGAAAATGATTGCAATCACAAATTCTTTGGTATTATTATCTTCATTTAATTTGCTTGCAAGGAAAAAACACAAAAGAGAATGAAGCAAAAATCAAATCATTGATCATTTCACACAAAACTCCAAAAATGGGCCAGACAAAAGTATTAGCACCCTCAGCCTAATACTTGGTTGCACAACCTTTAGCCAAAATAACTGCGAACAACCGCTTCCGGTAACCATCAATGAGTTTCTTACAATGCTCTGCTGGAATTGTAGACCATTCTTCTTTGGCAAACTGCTCCAGGTCCCTGATATTTGAAGGGTGCCTTCTCCAAACTGCCATTTTGAGATCTCTCCACAGGTGTTCTATGGGATTCAGGTCTGGACTCATTGCTGGCCACCTTAGAAGTCTCCAGTGCTTTCTCTCAAACCATTTTATAGTGCTTTTGGAAGTGTGTTTTGGGTCATTGTCCTGCTGGAAGACCCATGACCTCTGAGGGAGACCCAGCTTTCTCACACTGGGCCCTACATTATGCTGCAAAATTTGTTGGTAGTCTTCAGACTTCATAATGACATGCACACGGTCAAGCAGTCCAGTGCTAGAGGCAGCAAAGCAACCCCAAAACATCAGGGAACCTCCGCCATGTTTGACTGTAGGGACCGTGTTCTTTTCTTTGAATGCCTCTTTTTTTTCCTGTACACTCTATGTTGATGCTTTTTGCCAAAAAGCTCTACTTTTGTCTCATCTGACCAGAGAACATTCTTCCAAAACGTTTTAGGCTTTCTCAGGTAAGTTTTGGCAAACTCCAGCCTGGCTTTTTTATGTCTCGGGGTAAGAAGTGGGGTCTTCCTGGGTATCCTACCATACAGTCCCTTTTCATTCAGACGCCGATGGATAGTACGTGTTGACACTGTTGTACCCTCGGACTGCAGGGCAGCTTGAACTTGTTTGGATGTTAGTCGAGGTTCTTTATTCACCATCCGCACAATCTTGCGTTGAAATCTCTCGTCAATTTTTCTTTTCCGTCCACATCTAGGGAGGTTAGCCACAGTGCCATGGGCTTTACACTTCTTGATGACACTGCGCACGGAAGACACAGGAACATTCAGGTCTTTGGAGATGGACTTGTAGCCTTGAGAATGTTCATGCTTCCTCACAATTTGGTTTCTCAAGTCCTCAGACAGTTCTTTGGTCTTCTTTCTTTTCTCCATGCTCAATGTGGTACACACAAGGACACAGGACAGAGGTTGAGTCAACTTTAATCCATGTTAACTGGCTGCAAGTGTGATTTAGTTATTGCCAACACCTGTTAGGTGCCACAGGTAAGTTACAGGTGCTATTAATTACACGAATTAGAGAAGCATCACATGATTTTTGAAACAGTGCCAATACTTTTGTCCACCCCCTTTTTTAGGTTTGGTGTGGAATTATATCCAATTTGGCTTTAGGACAATTCTTTTTGTGTTTTTTCATTGAAGACAAATTAAATGAAGATAATAATACCAAAGAATTTGTGATTGCAATCATTTTCAGGAAGAAATTGAGTATTATCTGACAGAATTACAGGGGTGCCAATACTTCTGGCCACCACTGTAGTATATAATGGCCGACATATATTGCTCAATATAGTATCATGGCCCCATCTACTATATAATTGGCTTATCCCGTCTGTCTGTCCGTCCAGGAATTGCCGGCCGGACCAATCAGCGAAGCGGGATTTCAGAACAAGATGGCGGCCGTTAGCTCCATACTGTATATACTGGGCCCCATATATTGCTCCATACAGTATATACTGGGCCCTATATATTGCTTCATACAGTATAATGGCCCCATATAGTATATAATGGCAGACATATATTGCTCCATACAGTATCATGGCCCCATATAGTATATAATAGGCCCCATATATTGCTCCATACAGTATATAATAGGCCCCATATATTGCTCCACACAGTATATAATAGGCCCCATATATTGCTCCACACAGTATATAATGGGACCCATATATTGCTCCATACAGTATATAATAGGCCCCATATATTGCTCCACACAGTGTATCATGGGCCCCATATATTGCTCCATACAGTATATAATAGGCCCCATATATTGCTCCACACAGTGTGTAATAGGCCCCATATATTGCTCCACACAGTATATAATGGGACCCATATATTGCTCCATACAGTATATACTAGGCCCCATATATTGCTCCACACAGTGTATCATGGGCCCCATATATTGCTCCATACAGTATATACTGAGCCCCATATATTGCTGCACAGTATAATTTCCCCTTATAATATATAAAGGGACACATTTTTTGCTTCATACTGTATATACTGGGCCCCATATATTGCTTCATACAGTATACACTTGGCCCCATATATTGCTCCATACTGTATATACTGGGCCCCATATATTGCTCCATACAGTACTTACTGGGCCCCATAAATTGCTGCACAGTATAATGGCCACATATAGTATATAATGGGCCCCATATATTGCTCCATACAGTATATACTGGACCCCATATATTGCTCCATACAGTATATACTGAGCCCCATATATTGCTGCACAGTATAATTTCCCCTTATAATATATAAAGGGCCACATTTTTTGCTTCATACTGTATATACTGGGCCCCATATATTGCTTCATACAGTATACACTTGGCCCCATATATTGCTCCATACTGTATATACTGGGCCCCATATATTGCTCCATACAGTACTTACTGGGCCCCATAAATTGCTGCACAGTATAATGGCCCCATATAGTATAAAATAGGCCCGATATATTGCTCCATATAGTATAATGGCCACATATAGTATATAATGGGCCCTATATATTGCTCCATACAGTATATACTAGGCCCCATATATTGCTGCACAGTATAATGGCCCCATATAGTATATAATGGGCTCCATAAATTGCTAAACAGTATAATGGCCCCAATATAATATATAAGGGGCCCCATATATTGCTCCATACAGCATAATGGCCCCATATAGTATAATGACCACATATAGTATATAATAGGCCCCATATATTGCTCCATACAGTATAATGGCCACATATAGTATATAATGGGCCCCATATATTGCTCCATACAGTATATAATGAGCCCCATATATTGCTCCATACAGCATAATGGCCCCATATAGTGCTCCATACAGTATAATGACCACATATAGTATCTAATAGGCCCCATATAGTGCTCCATACAGTATAATGGTCCCCATATATTGCTCCATACAGTATATACTGGGCCCCATATATTGCTCCATACAGTATATACTGGGCCCCAGATATTGATCCACAGTATAATGGCCCCATATAGAATATAACGGGCCCCATATATTGATGCATACAGTATAATGGCTCCATATATTATATAATGGGCCCCATATATTGCTCCATACAGTATATACTGAGCCCCATATATTGCTCCATACAGTAAAATGGCCACGTATAGTATATAATAGGCCCCATATATTGCTCCATACAGTATAATGGCCCTATATAGTATATAATGGGCCCCATATATTGCTCCCATACAGTATATACTGAACCCCATATATTGCTGCACAGTATAATGGCCCCATATAGCATATAATGGGCCCCATATATTGCTCCATACAGTATAATGGCCCCATATAGTGTGTAATGTGCCACATATTTTGCTCCATACTGTATTTACTAGGCACCATAAATTGCTCAATACAATATAATGGCCCCATATAGTATATAATAGGCCCCATATAGTGCTCCAAACAGTAGAATGGGCCCCATATATTGCTCCACACAGTATATACTGGACCCCATATAATGCTCCATTAAGTATAATGGCCCCATATAGTATATAATGGGCCCCACATATTGCTCCATACAGTATAATGGCCCAATATAGTGCTCCATACAGTATATACTGGACCCCATATATTGCTACATAAAGTATAATGGCCCCATATAGTATATAATGAGCCCCATATATTGTTCCATACAGTATACTGGCCACATATATTTCTCCATACAGTATAATAGCCCCTTATAGTATATAATAGGCCCCACATATTGCTCCATACAGTATAATAGCCCCATATATTGCTACATACAGTATATGATGGGCCCCATATATTTCTCCATAGAGTATATAATGGGCCCCATATATTGCTCCATAAAGTATATACTGAGCCCCATTTAATGATCCATACACTATAATGGCCTCATATAGTATATAATACGCACCATATATTGCTCTATACAGTATAATGGCCCCATATAGTATATAATAGGCCCCTTATATTGCTCCATACAGTATATAATGGGCCCCATATCTTGCTCCATACAGTATAATGGCCCCATATAGTATATAATTGGCCCCATGTATTGCTCCATACAGTATAATGGCCTCATATGGTATCCCATATATTGCTCCATACAGTATAATGGCCCCATATAGTATATAATGGGCCCTATATATTGTTCCATACAGTATATACTGGGTCCTCTAAATTGCTCCAAACAATATAAAGGCCCCATGTAGTATATAATAGGCCCCATATATTGCTCCATACAGTATGATGGCCCCATATAGTATATAATGGGCCCAATGTATTGCTCCACACATTATATACTGGCCCCATAAATTGTTCCATACAATTTAACTGCCCCATATAGTATATAATGGGCTCCATGTTTTGCTCTATGCGGAATATTCTGGGCCCCATAAATTGTTCCATACAGTATAATAGCCCCATATAGTATATAATGGCCTACATATATTGCTCCATACAGTATCATGGCCCCATATAGCATATAAGAGGCCCCATATATTGGTTCCACACGGTATATAATGGACCCCATATATTGCTTCATACAGTATAAGAGGCCCCATATATTGCTCCACACAGTATATAAAGGGCCCCATATATTGCTCCATACAGTATATACTGAGCCCCATATATTGCTGCACAGTATAATTTCCCCTTATAATATATAAGGGCCACATTTTTTGCTCCATACTGTATATAATGGGCCCCATATATTGCTCCATACAGTACATACTGGACCCCATATATTGCTCCATACAGTATAATGGCTCCATACAGTATATACTGGGCCCCATATATTGCTCCATACAGTACAAACTGGGCCCCATATATTGCTCTATACTGTATATACTGGGCCCCATATATTGCTCCATACAGTACTTACTGGGCCCCATATATTGCTGCACAGTATAATGGCCCCATATATTGCTCCATACAGTATAATGGCCCCATATAGTGTATACTGTGCCACATATTTTGCTCCAAACTGTATATACTGGGTACCATAAATTGCTCAATACAGTATAATGGCCCCATATAGTGCTCCATACAGTATAATGGGCCCCATATATTGCTCCATACAGTATATACTGGACCCCATATATTGCTCCATAAAGCATAATGGCCCCATATAGTATATAATGGACCCCATATATTGCTCCATACGGTATAATAGCCCCTTATAGTATATAATTGGGCCCCACATATTGCTCCATACAGTATAATGGCCCCATATAGTGCTCCATACAGTATATACTGGACCCCATATATTGCTCTATAAAGTATAAAGGCCGCATATAGTTTATAATGAGCCCCATATATTGTTCCATACAGTATAATGGCCACATATATTTCTCCATACAGTATAACCCCCTCATATAGTATATGATAGGCTCCATATATTGCTCCATAGAGTATATACTGGGCCCCATATATTGCTCCATACAGTATAATGGCCCCATATATTATATAATGGGCCCAATATATTGCTCCATAGAGTATATACTAGGCCCATATATTGCTCCATACAGTATAATGGCCCCATATATTATATAATGGGCCCAATATATTGCTCCATACAGTATATACTGGGCCCTAGATACTGTTCCATACAGTATAATGGTCACATATAGTATATAATAGGTCCCATATATTGCTCCATACAGTGTAATGGCCATATATAGTATATAATAGGCCCCATATATTGCTCCATACAGTGTAATGGCCACATATAGTATATAATAGGCCCCAAATATTGCTCCATACAGTATATACTGGGCCCCATATATTGCTGCAAAGTATAATGGCCCCATGTAATATATAAAGGGCCACATTTTTTGCTCAATACTGTATATACTGGGCCCCAATATATTGCTAAATACAGTATATACTGGGCCCCATATACTGCTGCACAATATAATTGCCCCATATAGTATATAATGGGCTCCATAAATTGCTCCATACAGTATAATGGACCCATATATTATACAATGGGCCCAATATATTGCTCCATAATGTATATACTGGGCCCAATATATTGCTCCATACAGTACTTACTGTGCCCCTTATATTGCTGCACAGTATTATGGCCCCATATAGTATAAAATAAGCCCGATATATTGTTCCATATAGTATAATGGCCACTTATAGTATATAATGGGCCCCATATATTGCTCCATACAGCATAATGGCCCCATATAGTGCTCCATATAGTATAATGACCACATATAGTATATAATAGGCCCCATATATTGCTCCATACAGTATAATGGCCACATATAGTATATATTGGGCCCCATATATTGCTCCATACAGTATATAATGGGCCCCATATATTGCTCCATACAGCATAATGGCCACATATAGTGCTCCATACAGTATAATGACCACATATAGTATATAATAGGCCCCATATATTGCTCCAAACAGTATATACTGGGCCCCATATATTGCTCCATACAGTATATACTGGGCCCAGATATTAATCCACAGTATAATGGCCCCATATAGAATATAATGGGCCCCATATATTGATGCATACAGTATAATGGCTCCATATATTATATAATGGGCCCGATATATTGCTCCATACAGTAAAATGGCCACATATAGTATATAATAGGCCCCATTTATTGCTCCATACAGTATAATGGCCCCATATAGTATATAATGGGCCCCATATATTGTTCCATACATTATATACTGAGCCCTATATATTGCTGCACAGTATAATGCCCCATATAGTAAATAATGGCCCCATATATTGCTCCATACAGTGTAATGGCCCCATATAGTGTATAATGTGCCACATATTTTGCTCCATACTGTATATCCTGGGCACCATAAATTACTCAATACAGTATAATGGCCCAATATAGTGCTCCATACAGTATAATGACCACATATAGTATATAATAGGCCCCATATAATGCTCCATACAGTATAATGGGCCCCATATATTGCTCCATACAGCATACACTGGACCTCATATATTGCTCCATAAAGTATAATGGTGCCATATAGTATATAATGGACCCCATATAGTGCTCCATACAGTATATACTGGATCCATATATTGCTCCATAAAGTATAATGGCCCCATATAGTATATAATGATCCCCATATATTGTTCCATACAGTATACTGGCCACATATATCTCTCCATACAGTATAATAGCCCCTTATAGTACATAATAGGCCCCACATATTGCTCCATACAGTATAATGGCCTCATATATTGCTACATACAGTATATAATGGGCCCCATATATTGCTCCATACAGTATATAATGGGCCCCATATATTGCTCCATACAGTATATACTGAGCCCCATTTATTGCTCCATACACTATAATGGCCCCATATAGTATATAATAGGCCCCTTATATTGCTCCATACAGTATATAATTGGCCCCATATCTTGTCCATACAGTATATTGGTCCCATATAGTATATAATGGGCCCTATATAGTATATAATGGGCCCCATGTATTGCTCTATACAGTATAATGGCCCCATATAGTATATAATTGGCCCCATGTATTGCTCCATACAGTATAATGGCCCCATATATTGCTCCATACAGTATAATGGCCCCATATAGTATATAATGGGCACTATATATTGTTCCACACAGTATATACTGGGTCCTCTAAATAGCTCCAAACAATATAAATGCCCCATGTAGTATATAATGGGCCCAATGTATTGCTCCTCACAGTATATACTGGGCCCAATAAATAGTTCCATACAATATAATTGCCCCATATAGTATATAATGGGCTCCATGTATTGCTCTATACAGTATATACTGGGCCCCATAAATTGTTCCATACAGTATATTATCTCCATATAGTATATAATGGGCCCCATATATTGCTCCATACAGTATAATGGCTCCATATAGTATATACTGGGCCTCATATACAGTATTGCTCCATACAGTATAATGGCCCCATAAAGTATATAATGGGCCTCATATAATGCTCCATACAGTATATACTGTGTCCCATATATTGCTTCATACAGTACAATGGCCCCATATATAGTATATAATGGCCGACATATATTGCTCCATACAGTATTATGGCCCCATATAGCATATAATAGGCCCCATATATTGCTCCACACAGTATATAATGGGCCCCATATATTGCTCCATACAGAATATACTGAGCCCAATTTATTGCTGCACAGTATAATTTCCCCTTATAATATATAAAGGGACACATTTTTGCCTCCATACTGTATATACTGGGCCCCATAAATTGTTCCATACAGTATATTATCTCCATATAGTATATAATGGGCCCCATATATTGCTCCATACAGTATAATGGCTCCATATAGTATATACTGGGCCCCATATACAGTATTGCTCCATACAGTATAATGGCCCCATAGAGTATATAATGGGCCTCATATAATGCTCCATACAGTATATACTGTGTCCCATATATTGCTTCATACAGTACAATGGCCCCATATAGTATATAATGGCCGACATATATTGCTCCATACAGTATTATGGCCCCATATAGCATATAATAGGCCCCATATATTGCTCCACATAGTATATAATGGGCCCCATATATTGCTCCATACAGTATATACTGAGCCCCATTTATTGCTGCACAGTATAATTTCCACTTATAATATATAAAGGGACACATTTTTGGCTCCATACTGTATATACTGGGTCCCATATTTTGCTCCATACAGTATATACTTGGCCCCATATATTGCTCCATACTGTATATACTGGGCCCCATATATTGCTCCATACAGTACTTACTGGTCCCCATATATTGCTGCACAGTATAATGGCCCCATATAGTATTTAATGGGCTCCATAAATTGTAAAATACAGTATAATGGCCCCATATAGTATATAATAGGCCCCATATATTGCTCCATACAGTATAATGGTCCCATATATTACTTCATACAATATAATAGGCCCCCATATATTGCTCCATACAGTATAATGGTCCCATATATTGCTTCATACAGTATAATAGGCCCCATATATTGCTCCATACAGTATAATGGTCCCATATATTGCTTCATACAGTATAATAGGCCCCATATATTGCTCCATACAGTATAATGGTCCCATATATTGCTGCACAGTAAAATGGCCCCATATAGTGTATAATGTGCCACATATTTTGCTCCATACTGTATATACTGGGCACCATAAATTGCTCAATACAGTATAAGGGCCTCATATAGTATATAATGGGCCCCATATATTGCTCCATACAGTATAATGGCCCCATATATTGCCCAGGGGAGGAAATTGTGCAACCCACCTCGGGGTCCTGGGATCCCCCAGTACCCCTGGAACACTTGTGTGCTGAAGATATAGCGGTAGCAAAACAAATGCTGAGAGAATAGTGTCATGTCTTCTCCAAAGATGACTCTGATATGACTCTGATATAGGCAGTATCCCGTCATTGCATTTGAAAATCAATTTGAAAGACACGACCCCAGTAACTAGAAGTGACATGTCTGTGCTAAAACCATTACATTGTGAAGTGAAAGAATATTCACAAGATCTCATCAAGAGAGGTTGGGTCCAAAAGTCGAAGTCATCTTATTCCTCTCCAATTTTCTGTGTTAGGAAGAAGGATGGTACGTTGAGACTCTGTTGTAATTACTGGGAGCTAAACCGAAAGTCAGTACCTGATCGACACCCGATACCAAAGATCCAAGATATGCTGGATAGCCAATCAAGAAGCACCTGGTTCTCTGTCCTCGATCAGAGTAAGGCATACCACCAAAGGTTTGTCGAAGAGTCCAGTAGACCTTTGACAGCATTCATCACACCGTGGAGATTATATGAGTGTATCTGCATACCGTTTGGACTCAGTTCAGCTCCAGCATAATTTCAGATGAGCATGGAGTCATGTTTAGAAGGATTGAGGGACGATATCTGCCAGCCGTACTTGGATGACAATGTGGTACACAGCAAAACCTTCCGGGAGCATGTTGAACACGTGAGGACCGTATTTCAACGATATTAACAACATGGAGTTAAGTTGACCCCAAAGAAGTGTGAACTGTTCAAAAGACAAGTCCGCTTTCTAGGGAAAATTGTGTCCAGAGAAAGATATACCATGGACCTAGCAGAAATCGCTCCTGTACTAACCTTAAAAGACAGGCAGCCCTCGACCGTCGGGGAGTTGATGCAGATATTAGGATTCCTCTCCTACTATCGTACTTACGTTCGGAACTTCTCCAGGATTGTCGCCGTACTATACCTCCTCTTGGGGGGGATAACAGAGACAACAACACTCACGGAGAAAAAGAAGAACGCGGGTAGGACCGGGCTTAAAAGAAAGAACGCTGTTTCATCCCATCAGCCCATTCTCTGGACAGCCGACCACCAGGAGGTATTGGAAAAACTAGCAGACTACCTGGTAAAACCTTGGGATATCCTGATTTCAATTTACCATTTGTTCTTCATTGTAACGCTTCTCAAGTTGGACTGGGAGCTGCCCTGTATCAGCATCAAGATGGAAAAATGAGAGTGATCGGTTACGGTTCTAGAACGTTGACAGATGTCGAGAAGAAATACCATCTACATTCCAGAAAATTGGAGTTCCTGGCATTGAAATGGGCTATCTGAGAACGATTTAGAGATTAGTTCTACTAGAGGAAAGAGTTTGAGGTATGCACTGACAAAAACCCTTTGACCTATGTCCTTACTACAGCCAAACTGATTGCAACGGGTCAGAAATGGGTTGCTGAACTAGCTGACTTCAATTTCAGCATCAAGTACAGGCCAAGAAAATGCAATGTGGATGCTGACGGATTGTCAAGAATGCCACTAGAGCCTGAGGAGTTCATGCAAGAATGCTCGGAGGAAGTCAGTCTGGAAGCAATTGAGATCAGTACCCAAGCAGTACAAGCTTATCAGGAGGAAGACACACAATTATGGTATCCGTTGATGGTGGAAAACACCATAAAAACGAGAGCACAAGATCACCCCCGGTCTATTCAACAATTACCAAAACGGCAGCACAACGGGAAGATTAGATAATTGGTAGAATACTACTTTATGTGGACCAAAATCGGTTTCCAAGTAAACGAGAGAGAGCCAATGAGTCATCAGCAGTATCTGTTTTAATTAAAGAGTGGACGAAGCTCTCCCTCACTGAAGACGGTATCCTGTATCGTAAAGGAGGACAAAAACGGCAGTTGGTACTACCCAGAGTATTCCATAGGTTGGTCTTCAAAGCACTCCATGAAAACATGGGACACCTGGGAGTGGAAAGGACAACCAACTTGATCCATGAACGTTTCTTCTGGCCGTACATACAGAGAGGTATTGAGAGGTACGTGACCAGGGAGTGTGCGTGTCTGAAACACATCAACACATCAACCCGGGCACCTATGGGAAACATCCAAACTACATATCCGTTTGAGATGGTCTCAATAGACTTTCTACATCTCGAGACGTGCAAGGGTGGTTACTAATACATCTTGGTGGTGATGGACCATTTTACACGATTTGCTCAAGCATATGCCACCACCAATACATCGGGTCGAACAGCGGCAGAGAAGATCTTCAATGATTTTGCTGTGAGGTTTGGGTTCACTACAAGGTTACGCCACGGCCAAGAAAGAGAATTTGAGAACCAGCTCTTTGCCAAGCTCGGAAAGTACTGTAGAATTCAGAGATCCCACAAAACGCCCTATCACTCAGAAGGTAATGGACAAGTGGAATGTTTTAACCAAACATTATTGTCAATGTTGCGCACTTTAACTGCTGATGAGAAGAAAGACTGGAAGAGTTCTCTGTCAAAAGTGGTACATGCCTATAACTGTGCAAAGTCCAACGGGTTGCTCACCCTTTTTCCTATTGTATGGACGGTCGCCAAGACTGCCAATCGACATCATGTTCCATACTCCGGTGTCAGAGACTTACAGATTGTATCAGGAGTACGTTTGGAAATGGAAGGAACGGATGGCAGGGGCATACAATATAGCGCCCAAAGTAGTTACGCAAGGACTGAGCAAGAGTAATGAGTACTATGATCGAAAATGTTATGGAGCAGAATTGGCACCAGGAAGCCAGGTGCTAGTCAAGAAAGTACGTGAGAAAGGCGGTCCAGGAAAACGTTCGTACTGGGAAGACGAGGTGTATGTGGTCGTAAGAAGAAAAGCTGATGACAGCCCAGTGTATGAAATCCGATTGGAAATGGGAGACAAGAAAACCAGAATAGTCCATCGGAATTTACTACTACCCTGTGACTATCTCCCACCACAACAAGACTTCCCAGAAGTAGACTGACATCGTCCGAGATTGACTAAAAGACCACCACAGACTGAAGCTCCGGAGGTGAATAGTGACCTTGAAAGTTCCGATGGAGAAGAACACACCATTGTATCTCTTGGACCAGCAAGGAGAGGGCTGTACCATCCTCAGGAGAGTTAACTAAACCCTGAGGCTCCAGAGTTCGTACCAAAGAGTATAGATGAAGTCCAATTCAGATCTGATGATCGAACACTGGCTCCTGAAGAGACCGATAGAGACTCAGGAGGAGCAAAATTACCAGACTGTGCGGAAACAAGCGACTCAGGAGAAGTACAGGAACTTACAGAGGCAGCTCCATGAGCATTTGAGGATGCACGGGAAATGAGTGCGGCGGAAGAAACTTCTGTGACCGAAGAACCCGTGGTCTCTGAGGAACAACCCACCAGGAGGATGTCGACGCGAGAAGTGAGGAAGCCCATGATGCTGACGTATGAGACACTTGCTGAACCGAGTCAAGTGCCAAGGACTGTTGACTGGAAACAGGTATCTCTGCCTGTGGACTAGGTAAGCCCACTTGAGTGGTATTCACCAATGTGAGGCAGTATTGAAGATGTTGCCTGGTGGAAAGACTTGTTTTCATGCTTTGATTTTCCTTAAAAGACTTTGTAGAAACAAAGAACTGTTAAAGCATAGAGAGAGAGAGCTGGTTGAAGACGTACGAAAAGCTCCAGCTGAAGAGATGCTGAGTGTTTTAATTGTGTTAATTGTTTATTTCTTATAGGCATCCTACAAGAAAAAGGTTATAAGATTAGGTTGTTATCAATGTTTATGAACGTTATACTAATTTCACAATGCCAATTTGCATATAAAGTTATTCAACTTTCACCACTGTCTCAGAATTGGTTAGATTGATCAATTAAGACGAATGTCGAGGACGACATTCAAAAAGGAGGGAAATGTGTGGCATGCAGAAGTAGGGCTGTTGCTTTAAAAGCATTCAGCAACTATTAGAAGTAACACAGGTACATGAGACAGGAAGTGTTGTGCTCCAGAAGCATCCAGCAACTAGAGGGTTTAACACAGTCACAGGAGAAGGGGAGTGTTTTAGCAGAGCCCCAGGGGGATTGTGGGGAAGTTGTGTACTGTCTGGCTGGAGCCAAAGAGAAAGGTGGTGTGTGTGTTCTGTATCTCACAGAAGCACCACTGCAAGTGAAAAGGATTCAAGTCAGGAGTAAAGCTAAGCACAGGTCAGGGAGAGTTCCTGAACTAACAGTGCAGAGTATTGTCAGGCAGACAGATAAGGACTGTAAGAAATGGTGTCACAGGGATCATCTCCCTCAGCAAACCCATCCCCCCTCCTCCATCTCCCTCTGCTGTAAAGAATGCTGTGTTCATTAATGTGCCTTTGCATTAGAACTGTGCTGTTCTGTACTACTGGGAAGACTGTGCACTGCTGTGCTGCTAAGGAAACTGTATTGTTTGTTACTGGAGTCTGTTGCTCATAAGACTTAACTTGCACTGGCTGTGCGGTTTCTTATTAAAAGCTACTGTTCTACCGTTTATAAGGACTCTTGTCAAGTGTGTCTGGTCACCAAGTGAAACAACCTACGTGTCTGTGCCTGAGGGTCAATACCCCTGTGTGCCTGAGAGAAGCTGCAGCACATGGTCTATGGTCTCCCTGAGTAACTGTTCCCCCAGGATGTAACCTGTTTCGCCCCTACCTGAACCTAGCGGCGTGCGTGTAACATGTATATGTTAAAGGGTGAGAATTTCCAACAATCCCATGTCTCAAACAATATTTAATACTAAGTTCTATATGGCATGTGATACTGAATATGTTATCTATGTTTTACAATGCCCATGTAAATTGTTATATGTGGGGAAAACAACTTGGGATTTTAAAACTAGAATAAACCACCATCGATATACAATTAGGAAAAGAAATTAGATTTACCTATGTGAAAGCATTTTGTGGAATTGGGACAAAAATGGAAGGATCTTATGTAAGCACTTTATATATGTAATTTTTATGATGTGCTGGAATGTTTATTTATTGATATCATTGCTGCACCTATTTAATATATCAATGTATACCATTGCACTGCTTGAGAAAGTTCCACACTTGGAACGAAACGTTGCCTTTTCACTATACTGTATATATGTATGTTCAGTATATACTGTATATATATATATATATATATATATATATATATATATATATATATATATATATACACCTATATAAAAAATCAGGATGGTGGGCCATCCAAATCTTGCACCGGGGCCCAACTGCCTCCAATCACACCACTGTTTAGGGCCACACTGGCATCAACTATAAATCACAAGGTGCTTGAACATTATATTGCTTTTTGGGTGGTTTAGTGGAACAATTGTTATGTGGACTGATGGCAATTATATGGAGCCTGGTAACCACAGTATATAATTAATAGGAGGGGAAGGACATCTCATAATGTGAGTCAAATCATTCTGTATTTGCACAAGCTATTAAAATCTAAAAAACACTTTTATGTATCTACAAGTGACATGGACGCCAGAACCCATCATATATAAAATTAGATGAAGGCCCGCCATACTGGCTCCATTTATGTGGCCTAGCAGAGCTGATTGTGGATAAATCTCTTGGTTTGCTTACAGGAACGTTTTACCTAAAGACAGAGGCAAGCTTGTGAGGAGCCATAGCACTCCGCAAAGGAAGGGCGGCAGCACCTCCTTATAAATTAAGCACCACTAGAATCAAATCAAATGGCACAGTTTAAACTCACCTGAGGGCGATAAAAAGATGTTCCTCTACCGAAATACAGCGCCTAATTGTTGTGTTTAGGAACTAAAGGCCAGCATGAAGCTCCTCCAACAGGCGATCAATGGTTACAAGGTGCATGCGGCAAAATGAGAACAATCTGTCAGGGTTGCGCTGTAGTTCCCCATACAGACAGTAAGAAGTGGCCTTTAGAGACCCGTTGGCTAAGCAGAGGATAAACCCATAGATTGAAACGCCTCCTTGGATCCACATCACCCTGCGTAGATCTCCAAATCACCTTGATACCACCCAGGTCTGAAGAACCCGCTCACCAGGGGTGAAGGATAAATTAGCCATATTGAGAGCTTGGTCAATACATCAGACCAACAATGAGTATTCACTCTGGGATATCCCAACATAATGGATGTGGTCTAATCCTATGACCTTATTGGGGTTGTTTTTATAGGGTTAGGATCATAGAGGACCTTCATTTTATAGGAAATTGAAGCAAAACAGACTAGAAAATCAGACTAGAAAAATTGCACTCAGGGATACTGGAGGCTGTGACTCTGTTCACTCATGTGTTCAGGTTAATGAGGAAAGGGCTTTACATGACAGTAGATAAAGCTGAAGTCTTTCTGTAAAGCTGAAATCCCCCAGCATTCCCTGCCACTTCAGTGTCTGTGCGGAGCTTACTCTGATCATTTGCATTAATGAGATGTCATCAGCCTCTGTACATTCATCTGATATAGGAATAACAAAATACCTTTCTGCGTTACAAGAGCTCATCTGATTGGGAGCCATCAATCCATCCAGCTTTCTGATTGTTTCCAAAACTTACCAGCAGAATTATAAATGCAGTTATTCACGTTTGAATCATCATCATAATAATAATAGAATGTGCTACAGTGGTTTCTACCTCTATTTCCTTGGTCCATTTTGTCGACCGAAGGACTTGCCAGTTTTTTACAATAGTATCAGCAGGAAATTATCATTAGATGACTAGTAAACCTGTTGCCAGGTAATCCAACATAGCCCCCACCACTGATTGGCAGCTTTCTGCCTATGCACAGTGTAGACAGGAAGCTGCCAATCAGTGGTGTGGGTGGTGATATACAGAGCTCAGCATTCAGAGAACCGCTAGATCTGCCGCAGATAAAACAGTGATGTTATTAAGTAGTAGCAATAAAATACAGCACTCCTGGTAATTGTAGGTCCCCGGATAGGATCCCAATCCGTATCAATCAAATAGTAGAAAGAATCCGTCACTCTGAGGTGAGTAGAGTGAAAAACGTGAATCTTTTATTGCAGTGGTCCATATGGACAGTGTGTATTACAAGTAACGTTTCCATCATCAAAGACCTTTGTCAAACATATACTGTAGAGGATACTCGGAGCCGGGCCTTGCAGATGTCGCGGGGATGCAGTCGTGGCCTTGGCCCGTTCCGTGCCCAGGGCTGTCACATGAAAAATATGGGCAATTGGATGAGTGGTTGTTTGACTTCGCCACCTGTGGTTTCTGGTGAAGGCCACGAGCGCTGCAACAGTCCTCTGAGGCTGATGTTATGGCAGCTCGGTTTGGTACTACTCCCCACAGGCGGAGTAGGCCTCAGGGCAGTGATCAATGAACGATCTGTGTGGAGGTATGGTGGGTGCAGTGCCGCGCAGGAATAAACAAGCGGAGGCGGTGGATGAAGTCATCCTGGTCTTTACTCACTTTAGATGTACTTTCAGCCGCAAAGCTTCTCTCTGCTACACACGGCGTACTGCGGCCACCGGGTAGGGGGTTCAGCACTTCCCAGGTAGATCAAGGGCACCTGTCAAGACCCCGCTGGTGTGTTCCTCTCCTTTTTCTCTCCTCCTGCTTGTGTTCCTCCCTGGGATCCACTAAGCCGCCGGGCTTTTCCAACAGTGACGTGAAGTACACAGTCAGATATCGGGAGCCGGTCACCCCTCTTGCAGAAGGAATCCCTCTGGCTAAGCCAGAGTGAAGAATACAGGTGGCGACTCCGCTCCGTCCGTATTCCCCTGGGATCCTTTTGCCTGTGGAGCCTATCTCCTCTGCTCCCCTCCAAGGCCTTCTTAGAACAGGACCCTGACCGGGCAGAGAAACTGGTTAACCCTGACCCGCTCCTCGTCTCAAGGCCAGAGAACGAGGACCGTGAATCTTCAGCCAGCTGCAGACTCTTGCTGGACCCTGACAGAAGACCACAATCAAAAGACCTTGAACTAAAGATGGCCATTTATTATATATGGTTCTATAAGTGCTTCCTGTAAGTGTTTCCTCCACCCTCACCCACTACTTGGTTCCCCCTATCTTTGGTTACCCCCCATCTCCTCTATCCCGGGCCAGGGCAGCACCCTGGTCCATTTAGGCCCCCTACAGGACAGGAGTGGTGTAGTGTTGAGTGCGAAGTGAGGTTCTGAGTGATGCTCCATCCTTACCTGGGAGAGGAGATACCACATCTCTATCTGACGTGCAGTACCCCTGTGGCGACTGAACCCTCAGGGGCGCCACACAACAAATAAAAAAACAAAAGACTTAACATGAGAAATATAATACAGAACATGAAACTATAAAGATAGATATGACGTAATGCTTAAGTGAGGACCACAAGATCTGGCAGATACAGACACCAAGTCTATGAGCAATGGTGAAAAATATATATGTATTGCAGTTTGTAAGAGCCACCAAACAATATACATGAAGACCAGGGTTGGAGGTAGGCAGGTCCCTAACTCCAAAATATATATAGTGTAGAAGATACTATGTCTCTATGGGGAAATAAATATGCAGGGTACAACGCAAAATAGAAATAAGCAATACTTAACATGGGACTATAAAAAATGAAACAGATGGTACATAGAAGGTGGGGGGATTGAATGGTGGTCACAAAGAAGCCCCAAGTCCAAAGTCCACTGGAGAGTCCTGATCTAGAACTAATTTATCCCAAACTGTAAAATAAGATACAAAGCGGAACCTTATCATATACAGTACAGACCAAAAGTTTGGACACACCTTCTCATTGAAAGATTTTTCTGTATTTTCATGACTATGAAAATTTTACATTCACACTGAAGGCATCAAAACTATGAATTAACACATGTGGAATTATATACTTAACAAAACAGTGTGAAACCACTGAAAATATGTCTTATATTCTAGGTTCTTCAAAGTAGCCACCTTTTGCTTTGATGACTGCTTTGCACATTCTTGGCATTCTCTTGATGAGCTTCAAGAGGTAGTCACCGGAAATGGTCTTAGAATAATCTTGAAGGAGTTCCCAGAGATGCTTAGCACTTGTTGGCCCTTTTGCCTTCACTCTGCGGTCCAGCTCACCCCAAACCATCTCGATTGTATTCAGGTCTGGTGACTGTGGAGGCCAGGTCATCTGGCGTAGCACCCCTTCACTCTCCTTCTTGGTCAAATAGCCCTTACACAGCCTGGAGGTGTGTTTGGGGTCATTGTCCTGTTGAAAAATAAATGATTGTCCAACTAAGCGCAAACCGGATAGAATAGCATGCCATTGCAAGATGCTGTGGTAGCCATGCTGGTTCAGTATGCCTTCAATTTTGAATAAATCCCCAACAGTGTCACCAGCAAAGCACCCCCACACCATCACACCTCCTCCTCCATGCTTCACGGTGGGAACCAGGCATGTAGAGTCCATCCGTTCACCTTTTCTGCGTCGCACAAAGACACGGTGGTTGGAACCAAAGATCTCAAATTTGGACTCATCAGACCAAAGCACAGATTTCCACTGGTCTAATGTCCATTCCTTGTGTTCTTTACCCCAAACAAGTCTCTTCTGCTTGTTGCCTGTCCTTAGCAGTGGTTTCCTAGCAGCTATTTTACCATGAAGGCCTGCTGCACAAAGTCTCCTCTTAACAGTTGTTGAAGAGATGTGTCTGCTGCTAGAACTCTGTGTGGCATTGACCCGGTCTCTAATCTGAGCTGCTGTTAACCTGCGATTTCTGAGGCTGGTGACTCGGATAAACTTATCCTCAGAAGCAGAGGTGACTCTTGGTCTTCCTTTCCTGGGGCGGTCCTCATGTGAGCCAGTTTCTTTGTAGCGTTTGATGGTTTTTGCAACTGCACTTGGGGACACTTTCAAAGTTTTCCCAATTTTTCGCACTGACTGACCTTCATTTCTTAAAGCAATGATGGCCACTCGTTTTTCTTTGCTTAGCTGCTTTTTTCGTGCCATAATACAAATTCTAACAGTCTATTCAGTAGGACTATCAGCTGTGTATCCACCAGACTTCTGCACAACACAACTGATGGTCCCAACGCCATTTAAAAGGCAAGAAATCCCACTTATTAAACCTGACAGGGCACACCTGTGAAGTGAAAACCATTTCCGGTGACTACCTCTTGAAGCTCATCAAGAGAATGCCAAGAGTGTGCAAAGCAGTCATCAAAGCAAAAGGTGGCTACTTTGAAGAACCTAGAATATAAGACATATTTTCAGTTGTTTCACATTTTTTTGTTAAGTATATAATTCCACATGTGTTAATTCAAAGTTTTGATGCCTTCAGTGTGAATGTACAATTTTCATAGTCATGAAAATACAGAAAAATCTTTAAATGAGAAGGTGTGTCCAAACTTTTGGTCTGTACTGTATGTCAGGCCACTAACGGATGGAGCAGAACATGAAGAATGGGTGGGAAAGCAGGAGGGGTAGTTTTATTGTCATAAAAAAACAGAAGAGAGAAAGAGGTGGAAAATGAAACCATGCTAGGAGCAGATAAAAAGTGTAGAGGAAGGGAAAAAAACTTAGGAAAAGACTGAATAAGAGGAAAGAAAAATAAAATAAAAATGAAAATGAAAAAAAATAAAGGAAAAAATAAAATTAATAAAAAATAAAATAAAATAAAAAAATAAAGATGAAAAAAGGGGAAAAATAAAGATAAAAGATGAAAAATAAAGAAAAATAATGAAAAATGAACCATAAGGAATAAAAAATAATAGGTTATTCAGAAAGAATAAATAATAATAATCAAAGAAATTAAAAAATATGTAGCAGCCCGATGTGCTCCAGGTTCCTAAATACATGGGATGATGAGATTCCTGATATAAAATGGATCAAGAAGACTGTCCTCCTGTCTTGAATAATAAATACTTTGATCTCTGTAATATTGACATAATTCCGATACTTCAATGTCCTATATATTAATACTAGATGGTGGCCCGATTCTAACGCATCGGGTATTCTACAATATGTACGCGGCCGACCGGGTGCATTCAGCAGAGCGTTGTTTAAATTTGGCGCCAAAATCGCTGATTGGTCGCGGCCGGCAACCGCGACCAATCAGCAAAACGGTGTTTAAATTTGGCGGCAATATCGGTGATTGGTTGCGGGTGGCGGCCGCGACCATTCAGCGAACTGTGTTAGTGAGGACCGGAGAGCTTGTTTAAATTTGGCGCTAAAATCGCTGATTAGTCGTGACCGAGACCAATCAGCAAAACAGTGTTTAAATTTGGCGCCAATATCGCTGACTGGTCGCGGCCAGCGGTTGCGACCAATCAGCAGAGCGGGGTTTAGATTTGGCGCCAATAATGCTGATTGGTGGCGACTGCGACCAATCAGCAGAGCGATGTTTAAATTTGGCGCCAATCTCCCTGATTGTTCGCTGCTGGCGGCCGCGACCAATCAGCAGAGCGTTGTTTAAATTTGGCGCCAATCTCGCTGATTGGTAGCGGCCGCGACCAATCAGCAGAGCGGTGTTTAAATCAGCGAACCGTATTACTGAGGACCGGGCAGCGTCACCGTCCCTCCCTTCACACTTGCCGTCGGGAGATCAGCGGCCCAAGCCGCTGATCTCCCGACAGTAGCCGCATGGAGGTCAGCGGCGCCGCCCGTCGGGGTACTTGTGCTGCCAGCAGCGGGGAGATGAGCAGCTAGCGCCGCTCATCTCCCGGCTGCATCGCCGCTGACTTCCGTCCGGCAGATGAGCCGCTAACGGCCGCCATCTTTTTCTGAAATCCCGCGTCGCTGATTGGCCCAATCAGCGACGCGGGATTTCCTGGACAGACAGACAGGATAAGACGATTATATATATTAAATATTTTACTGTATTGCAGTTATCTATTGTTAAACGTGTGATACAATACCTGCAACATTGTTTTAAAATGGATATTTACTGATTATAACAGGATTCGGATTTCTATCTTATTGCTGTATGTTTGTAACATTTATTATAAAGAATTCTTCAAGAAACGAGTTTAAAAAAAACAATAATAATTCTGCACACATAGATATTCTCATAAGAAAGACAAAACCTCACTTTTATTTTCCTAAATATTCAGGGTTCAGGTTTATTAACGTTTTAAATTGACCGACTGCACTGGAGTTGTTCAATATTAAAATGAATAATCAAAAATGCAAATTGAGCACACAGTGCATATATATATATATTTATTTATTTATAAGCAAAAGTTTGGTTCAGCATCCTCCAAATTTGATATCTATCTACCTATCTAATCCAAAAATATGGAGGCAGCACACAGTTGAAGACAATTTTTTTTTTTATTATTTAATAGCCCATGTGGCGACGTTTCGGTCCAGTATTGTGCACCTTTCTGAAGCTACATGGGCTATTACATAATATAAATTTTTCTACTTCATCTGTGTGCTGCCTCCATATTTTTGGATTATATAAGAGGACTGGTATATAACAGGGGGCTTTTCACCTAAACTTTTTGCTTGTGCTGTTTTTTATCTTTTTTCTTATCTATCTATCTATCTATCTATCTATCTATCTATCCATCTATCTCATTGTGAGGTGAGATCAGAATGAAAATGATGTCACAAGTGATGTGATGACATCACCGCATTCTATATCCCAGTGTTCCGGCCTAAGGGAAATCACTGCCTTACAGACTCCCAAGGGTGAGGCAGCCCCTTTTGTTTTTCGTCACGAACGAAGCAAAAATTGATTATAAAATGGATAAAGAGAGAAGAAGAGCCCATAGAGATCGGGTTCTCAGTGAGAGGAGAGGATTAAATGAAGAGCAGGTACCATTGTTCGCTATTGGGCGAAAAGGCTTTATACTACCGGACGTGGACACTGACGCCTCAGAAATGGCGTCCAAACGTCAAACTCTGGACAAAATGAGAAAGACCAAAAGACATGAGATCCTTACAGAGAGAAGGAAAATGGAGACCCTCATGGAGTCTCACTCTGCAGCCTCCGCTGAGCTTCAGAGGGCCATACTTATCGCCTTGAAAAAACTCGGAGATCTGGTCCCTGAAATACGGAGGAGGAACAAAGATGTCATCCTCAATAAGAGGAGAAACATCAACGCAGAGTTAGAGCTGGAAGAGGTTCTCCAAGAGACACCGAGACAAGTGACATCCTCCAGATCTGAAAGTCTGGAGGCACCGAAACTACAAAGAGCGGCAGCCCAGAAGAGGATCAGGAACAGCAGAGACTGGGTTGTCCAATGTAGAAGACGTCTCATCTATGCCAACCCCATTATAAATGGGAATGGTGCATTGCGGAGGTCGAGGTCATCAGCTGAAAACATCTCCATCCCAGAGAACAAACAGCTGAGTGTTTCTCCACCAAACACATCACTGGATACAGATGGACCAGGTAAGATGGATCTGCTCAGTGTAATAAGACTGGGGGTGAGGAGGATTATACTCCTAATATTATGTACTGGCATCAATTATCAAAAGTGCAGAAAAACTGTCCTTGTTGCCCATAGCAACCAATCACAATGCAGCTTTCATTGTTCCATAGAATGTTAAGAGATGGAATCTATGTTGTGATTCATTGCTATGGACAACAGGGACAGTTTTGCTATTGGACAGTTTTGATAAATGAGAGCCCAAATATTAGACATTTCCTGCTCATTTACATAATGCCATTTAAAATTATAATATTTTCTCTGGAGCTACATTTGTTAACCCCTTATTGACCAGGCAACCTTTTTTTTTCTCCCCCTCCTTTGAAAACCCATAACTATTTATTTATTAATTTTTCTGTCAATGTAGCTGTATGTGGACTTGTTTTTTTAGTGGCCGAGCTGTAGTTTTGAACATTATTTATTTTACCATTCAATGTTCTGGAACACGGGGAAAAAGATTTAATCTGTGGTAAAATTGTGGAAAAAAAGTGATTCCAACATTGTTTTTTTCTAGATGTTCATTGAGTGGTAAAAATGACCTGACAAAATGATTCTCCATGTCAGTTACAGCTATGATACTGCTGAACTTGCATAGGGGTTTCTAAAAAATACTTAAGAATTTTATTTAAACAAATGGTTTGTGTGGCCATGTTCTGAGACATTGGAACTGTGTGATTGTGATCGCTGGATGGAGATGTGTGAGGGCTAGATGATTTTTTGCGTGGTGAACTGTAGCTTTTATTGATACCTTTCCTGGGTAGACAGGACACTGTGATATCTTTTTATTGCAATTTTTTAGGTGGATACAGCGCCCCCCAAAAATGCAATTCTAATGTTTAATTTTTTTATCATGTTAGTGTTCACTGTTTGCAATATTTAATTTTATATTTTTGTAAATCGGACTTATGCGGATGTCGTGATACAAGATGTGCTTATAAATATGATTATAATTATGTCAATTTGGTGATTCAAATATTTTTTACATTTTCCCTTTTTTAAACTATTTTTTTTATTTACTTCACTTTTTAGTTTCCTTGGGGGACTTAAACCTGTGATTTTCTGATCGCTTGTACTGTATACTGTGGTAGAACTGTATATAGATAAATTGACATTCTCGTATGAAATTAAGCCAGGCTGGTCTTAACACTAGGCCAAAAGTGACAGACTGGGGCTTTCAGCAGTAGGCCCAGGTAGTCATTTTAAACAATTGACCCCCTGCAATAGTGTCCTGGGGGGTTAATAGGTGCTGGTGCACACAAATCGGCAATAGCTTCATTTAAATATCACTGTCAGCATTGAAATGGTTAAACTACAGTAATTGGAGTGTGCTCCAGTCGCTGCAGTTATAGGCAAGTGTCAGCTATGTAATACAGCCAGCATCTGCCTGATATGGTGCATGCTCAGCTAATGAGCCCGCTTCATACATTTTATGCACAACATGACAAACATTTCCATTATGTGTTCGCAAAGGGTTTAATATATCTTGTATTTTCTCAGCAGATGGAGGCCTTATGATACCCCCTGACATAGCAGACATGCCAGCAGAAGACCCCGGTGATGCTAGAATCTGTATTTCACCCCTGAGAGAAGTGGTCAACACTAATAATACTATTGACTTTGACAGCCTTGACTTCCAGAAAGTTCTTGGAAAGGGAGGCTTCGGAAATGTAAGTGTGAATTTATCCTCCACCATGTTCATCAATGTATCCTGCACCAGATGCACAGGAGGGTTGTACATATTCATTACAGGATTCTCATATGTAATGATATATGAGATAAACTAGTGAACTACTACACACTAATAGATGGGAGTTTGGTCTGATCTGTTGTGATTTTTCTCCAGGTCATCTTGGCATTAGATCTGGTTAATGAAGGACTTCAGGCCATTAAAATCATGGACAGAAGTTATTGTAGAGAGGACATATTCTCTACAGAGCTAGAAGTCCTGAGAATGGCTGCCGGATGCCCCTACCTAATGACTATGCGGGCGTTTATGGAATCACCATTGGAGTATGTGATAGCCATGGACTATATGGCCGGAGGAGACCTGTTTGACCACATGGCAGATTCAATGCTGTTTAACACAAGGACAACAAGGTAAATGTCTTATACTGAATATTAATAATCCGTTGCCCTCGCACTGTAGTCCTAGAGCAATGGACAACGACAACAGGAGAAAATAATGACATGAAAAGGACACGTGTGTGATCTCCTCATGTTCTCTGTATGATTGTGCATGTAACCACTGATCCATCCTTTCTACTCCACAGACTCTTTGCGGCAGAGATGGTGTGCGGACTCCAGTTCCTGCATGAACGCGGCATCATACATCGGTAATCATTTCACCTTCATAAATCTGTCACCTGTGACTCTCTGTTGTCTCCTTACATATCTATTGTAGAAAGTTCTTTCCATGAATTGTCCTCACAATCAGTATCTGCTCCTTCTCCCTGCAGTGACCTGAAGCCAGATAATATCCTCCTCCAAGACACCGGACACATCAAAATCTCCGACTTTGGCTTAGCAGCCATGAATGTATTTGAGGATGGCATAGTGAAGAACAAGGTTGGCACTAAGGGTTACATAGCGCCCGAGGTAAGGAACATCTCTGTGTGATTGATGCCAATAGTAGGATTGAGGGATAATCTGATCCCAATGTATCCTGCTGATATCTAATCACAGACCGGTCCTCATAGTCTCTGTGTGTAAATCCCCTTCCCGGTATATTCAGATTCTCTCCAATCTCATGTTTCCACAGATAATGGACAGTAAAGGCTACAACCATCTGGCAGACTCCTTTTCCTTCGGCGTCATCTTATATATAATGAGTGTAGGTGACCAGCCATTCTATTGCAAAGGCACAATGGATGAATACCACCAGTCTCTGCGTGATGACATCCCTTATTTTCCACCTGGGATCTGCTGTCATACCATGGACATCATAAAAGGGGTGAGTAAGATCAGATGGATAAGTATGATGGGGGGATTACTAAAAGAGATAGAAGATAAGATGGGAATAGTCCATAGACATTGTGTAAAAACTTGTCAGTAATAATACATAATATAATGACTAATGGTCTCTATCATTTTCTAGCTTCTCTGCAAATCTCCATCTGCCCGATCTGCCATTACATCATCCATCAGATCGCATCCGTTTTTCTATTCTATAGACTGGAGCGATGTGGAGTCCGGCAGAGCCGACCCACCATTCCCATATTGCTATGTAAGTACAACACATACAGACATCCATAGTGTTATCACTACCCAGTAACACACTTACCCACTATACACCTTATCGCTATATCCCCCTAGTACTGTATATACTGTATGTGAGGGGCTGATTCTCAGACGTGTATATTTCTCTTCTTACAGCAGGAGTATTAGGCTAATAAAAATCAGCCCCATTCCAGTAACATCCAGGAATGAAGATTTACATTAATCGGATGAGACAATTACACTGGACTTTCTTATTTACCGGACTGTGACAAACCTACCGAGCTTCCACCACATAACATCCAAGTAGATTTGAGCACCAAACATCCAGGGATTTATTCCGATCGCCATATTTGGGGTCAGGAAGGAATTTTTTTCCCTTGATATGAGGATGATCCAGCAACGAGTCCTCAGGGTTATTTTTCGCCTTCCTCTGGATCAACATAGCAAGTAATTAAAGGCTGAAATTGAAGGACTTCTTTCAGCCATACTTGCTATGTTACCATCTGGACGACTCATCTACAATGTGGTGGTAAGGAGACGACTACAAGATATGGACATAAAGAAGGAAGCGGCTGCTCCTTCTCCTACTTGGCCATGTACAGACTCAAGGAAGCGGCTGCTCCTTCTCCTACTTGGCCATGTACAGACACAAGGAAGCGGCTGCTCCTTCTCCTACTTGGCCATGTACAGACAGAAGGAAGCGGCTGCTCCTTCCTCTACCAGGCCATGGTCAGACAGAAGGAAGCGGCTGCTCCTTCCTCTACCAGGCCATGGTCAGACAGAAGGAAGCGGCTGCTCCTTCACCTTCCTGACCATGGTCAGACAGAAGGCCATATGGCTAATCGCGATGCTGAAGGAATCCAGGAAAACTCCAACTATACAGATCACAAGTCACACATTCCTGCTCTTCTCCTCTCTCATGTGTGATCCAGACCTGGATGTCCAAAAGCGGCAGAAGTGTAAGCCGAGGCCTGAGGAGCAGAATCATCTGCTCCTTTCTATAGAAAGTCACTGTATCTACACACTTTCTTTTATCATCATTGCAAATTTGTAACAACTTTATTGCACAAATATATATATATGTATATATAAAACATCTAAGTGTCTTTTGTGCGTTTGGTTAAATTCTTCTCATATACAGACCTGCTTTTTGTTATTTTTATTAATATCATGATAAGGACAAGGTATTTTGGTGCCTTAGGCAAATGAAGCCTATGGTGACCCCCACCAAAGGAATAGGCAAGAAACTGAGGTAACAGGACCCCTAATACTGCACCTCCTCCCTCCGATCAGTCCGATAATAATCTCTGACGACCACTTCCACTCAAATTATTACTTTTCTCACCAAAAAAATACCAGCACAAGTAAAAAAAATGTGGCGTACTTTAGGGATGAGGCTTAAAAGGGAGCGCAATGTCAAAGTTCTATATAGAATCGTTCATTGTTTGTGGACCATTTACACATTACAAGGGACAAATAGCGTTATTCATCCCTGACATTCTATATTTTAAATGTCCTACCCAAGGATAGTGATGGAAACTAATATAGCTGTTAGTATAATGGGGGCCGTGGGTTTCAATTAAGGTCATGTGACAGATGCAACTTGTAACAAAACTGATGGCGTTTCTAGTGCCGTATTCCTGTGTGGCGCCATCCTGTAACAGAGAACAGAGAACACACCGGAAGTAGCCTGCGTCTTGTTGGAGTTACCGGCAGGGGAGGGAGCTGATTACAGCTCTTTTGCTCCTGTCCTGGGCAGCGCTCAGATTGTCTTAAAGAGGCAAATACAATTCAGTGCAGAGAGGGAGCGACAGGCGGTGAGCGGTGTTAGTGACTCACTGAATGCCTGTGACTGGAGGAAGGGGCCGAAACAATGTCATTTTTTTTTTTAAACTGAGCCCCCTCGGGGAGACAAGGGGTAGCGCCCTAGGCTATTGCCTACCCTGCCTACCTGTCGAACCAGCCCTTATTATGAATCATGTTTGATAATTTTTTTGTGATCTTTATTAATTCATTCTTCGTTCACTTTTTTCCTAATAAATACTATAATCAATGTAGTCTTGACCTATATTTATATCTGTATATGGGCACTTTGTGGTGGTAACAAATCCACATTGTATCAATTTTTCAAAGACCCCGGTGCTGTCATCTTTTTCATATTTTTTTATTATTTTCAAGGAGCTTTTCCAGCCTAATGGCAATGTGCCCAGGGCATTCTGGTTAATACCAGATGAAGGGGAACGCAGTCTCCATTATTTGATTGGACTACACATGATAGGATGAGATACACAGCTCAGCAGACTGTATTATTTGATTGAACTACACATGATAGGATTAGATACACAGCTTAAAGGAAAACCGTCACCAGAAATAACGCTATTAGCCTGCACATATGGGGTTAATCTGCAGGATAACAGCGTTATTATGCTGCCCGGCGCCTGCACTCAGCCAAATACCTGCAGAATCAAAGCTTTCCTGTATTATAAAAACACATTTAAAATACAGCTTCAACATCTGCACCAAAAACACATCAAATAAGGGAGAAAATACATAAAACAGGCAGCGAAAATGCAATAATGAGTATTTACTCTCTGTGTGAACTCGGCCTTAAAGACACCAAAAAAGCCAGATGTCATATAGTGATGCTTATGTAAAAATGAAAGAGTTCTGACTAATGTGGCGTCCCTGCAGGTCCAGTTGCCACAGAGGTACTGCATCTCACCCAGAGGTGTGGTACCCCACTCTTAGGTAAGGATGGAGTACTACCCAGGACCCACACATCTACATCCAACACTACACCACGCCAGACCAGCAGGCGGTGCAATATGCACTTGTTCACTGCGGAGCCCTGTCCCTGGCTGGAAGGGGGGGAACCAAGAGAGGGGGAACCATGTAGTTTGTGTGGATGGAGGAAGAAGTTCAGTAGAGCACAGACTTGGAGTCAGGAGAAAGAGTTGAGTGGAGAGGAGTCTGTGAGAGCTCAGGAGGAGCTCTGCTCAGGAGAGCAAGGAGGAGAGAGAGAGAGAGGAAAGAAGAGAGGAGCAGTGAGGAGGGTTCCAGGAAGACAGAAGGGATCCCAGAGGCACGGCGAGTGCAGAGGCAACCCGTGACCCCGAATTCACGCTGACGTGGAGGGATCAGGCTGCAGAAGGGGACCGGCCCCAAACTAGTTGAGAACAACCACTCTCAGCTAGCCAACCGGAGGCAGCAGCATTTTCAAGGTGTTGCAGCCAAAATCCACAATTACATCGCCGAAAAGGTGGCCGCATAGGGTCCAGGGGACTGAGAGCACGTCGCCCGACAAGACCCGAGGCCACTAGCTTGGGACACTGATTGTGAGGTGCAGGGCAGGAGGGTGAGAGCCAGCGCAGTGAGACGACCGAAAAAGGTACATAGAACGGGGTCCCGTGTAAGTGCTCCTGAGATACCTGAGGGTTTGCTGGACCCCTACCCCGGAGGACACAGGACGATGTTACACACCGGTAACTGTAACCTGGAGTCTTGAACAACTGTGAGTAAAACCTGAAGACCCACTGTGTCCTTGAATAATTGATGCGCCATCAACTGCCCTGCACTACACTGCACCGACAACATCTACCTCATAAAATCACCATCTACACTGCCCTGGAGCTAAGCTCTGCCTGTGGAGAACTGAACCAACTTTGCTGCGTCACCATCGGCTCCAGTGGATCTGCACCGCAGCGGTAGCCCTATATAGCCGCATACCACAGGTGGCGTCACAAAACATTATTCTCCAAAAACTTTATTCCCGTTTTACTTTTCCTTTAATTGACCGCTCTGGGTCGCGGACCGGGTCACCGCCACCATGACATCCCCAGCATCGACCGACCCGGCTACCGAGTACCCCACGGCCCAGGGGGCGCTTCAGATACAACTAAAAATGACAAAAATAAATCCAAGTCCCAATTTGAGATGAGCGGATCGATTTGCAAGACTCCGGTTCATGTTCCAGGGCAGTGGCACCTGGCAGGTAGACGGGAGGCCTGCGGATCTCTTACATTCGGAGTCTCTAGGACAGCCTTTGATTTGTCATGACTGTTATGACATCATCAGTCTGTAAAAAGTTGACTGTAAAAGTTTGAAGTTGTGAAATAGGACCTGCTGTACTATGAATGTTATGTGTTGTATTTAAGTTGATTTTCTCCCCTAGAATTAATGCAATCTTTTCCACTCTGATTCCTGCAGAATTTTAGAGAAAAACCTCCTTATAAATTGGAGTTGTATATACAGTTGACACCAGAAGTTTACATACACTATATAAAAAGACACATATGCATGTTTTTCTCAATATATAACTTGAAATCAGAATAAACCTTTCCCATTTTAGGTCAATTAGGATTACCATAATTTTTAATATTTGCCAAAATGCCAGAATAATGAGAGAGAGAGAATGTTTTAAGGCATTTTTATTACTTACTACAAAGTCAAAAGTTTACATACATTTCATTAGTATTTGGTGCCATTGCCCTTAAACTGAATGACTTGGATCTGACTTCCACAAGCTTCTCACAATAGTTGGTCGGAATTCGGGCCCATTCCTCCTGACAAAACTGGTGTAACTGATCCAGGTTTGTAGGTCGCCTTGCTCACACCTGCGTTTTCAGCTTTGCCCATAAATTTTCAATAGGATTGAGATGAGGGTTCTGTAATGGCCACTTCAAAACATTGACTTTGTTATCCTTAAGCCACTTTGTTAGCATTTTGGCAGTATGTTTCTGTAACATACCTGGTGGCGTCCTTGCATAGTGGTCCATCTCCCACTGTGCAAGAGCGCGCACTTGATCTCCAGTCCAGTCTGCTAGCCTGGCTTCCCTCCATGCTGTTTGCTTGCCTCTGTGTCTGCTGCTTAAGGGCGGCGCCCGATCACTTCCTGTTTCTTGTACCTGCTGCAGGCACACCCCTTGTGTGTTCTCAGCCTATTGCTGTCTGTCATCTGCTATTTAACCCAGCTACTCCAATGAATCCCTGCCTGAGCATTGTGTTTCATTCAGTGTGGTCTTTCACTCTGATTGTGCCAGGTCCCCTTCTGTGTTCTCTTGTCTGCCTATCCTGGAGGCTGTATTTCCAGGCCTGTCTGAACACGCTCCTTGCCTGTTCGTCTCGCCTTCTAGGGGCCGCATACCTAGACCCGCTCCTGTATCTTGTCTGTCCTGTCTGAACACGCTCCTGGCCTGTTCCTCCCACCTTCTAGGGGCTGCATTCCTAGACCCGCTCCTGTATCTTGCTACTGTGTCTGTTCTTGTCTGTATACTCTTCTAGCCTGTTTTCCCGTGTTTCTCTACGTCCGTACCTTTCCTTTTTCTGCACAGTCTGAACTCGTACCTAACTCCTGCTCGTTGTCACTGTACTCCCGGTTGTGAGTTTGTGGTCCACTCGCTACTTCACTGCAAGTACCCTGTGGGTATCTGGTTCTGCCTTTCCCTTCCTGTCTGTTCCGTGTGAACAGAGCCCTGTTCTAGCCTGCTCTGCCTTTGCTCACTGCTCCGGCGGTTCTAGCCTGCTCTGCCTTTGCTCACCGCTCCGGCGGTTCTAGCCTGCTCTGCCTTTGCTCACCGCTCCGGCGGTTCTAGCCTGCTATGCCTTTGCTCACTGCTCTGGCGGTTCTAGCCTGCTCTGCCTTTGCTCACCGCTCCGGCGGTTCTAGCCTGCTCTGCCTTTGCTCACCGCTCCGGCGGTTCTAGCCTGCTCTGCCTTTGCTCACCGCTCCAGCGGTTCTAGCCTGCTCTGCCTTTGCTCACCGCTCCGGCGGTTCTAGCCTGCTCTGCCTTTGCTCACCGCTCCGGCGGTTCTAGTCTGCTCTGCCTTTGCTCACCGCTCTGGCGGTTCTAGCCTGCTCTGCCTTTGCTCACCGCTCTGGCGGTTCTAGCCTGCTCTGCCTTTGCTCACCGCTCCGGCGGATCTAGCCTGCTCTGCCTTTGCTCACCGCTCCGGCGGTTCTAGCCTGCTCTGCCTTTGCTCACCGCTCCGGCGGTTCTAGCCTGCTCTGCCTTTGCTCACCGCTCTGGCGGTTCTAGCCTGCTCTGCTCTTGCTCACCGCTCCGGCGGTTCTAGCCTGCTCTGCTCTTGCTCGCCGCTCCTGGCGGTTCTAGCCTGCTCTGCTCTTGCTCGCCGCTCCAGGCGGCCTTGTCCTGCTCTGCTCTTGCTCCGAGCGGCCTTGTCTTGCTCTGCTCTTGCTCGCCGCTCCGGGCGGCCTTGTCTTGCTCTGTTCTTGCTCGCCGCTCCAGGCGGCCTCGTCCTGCTCTGCTCTTGCTCACCGCTCCGGGCGGCCTCGTCCTGCTCTGCTCTTGCTCCGGGCGGCCTTGTCCTCCTCAGCTCTTGCTCGCTGCTCCGGGCGGCCTTGTCCTGCTCTGCTCTTGCTCGCCGCTCCAGGCGGCCTCGTCCTGCTCTGCTCTTGCTCGCCGCTCCGGGCGGCCTCGTCCTGCTCTGCTCACGCTCGCCGCTTTAGGCGGTCTCGTCCTGCCCTGCTCTCGCTCGCCTCTCTGGGCGGCCTCACTCTGCTGTGTTTGTCCGCCACATCTGTGGTTCTGTTCCTGAGTCCCACTGTGTACTGGGTCCTATCCCGCCTGTGTTCCTACCTGCTAGCGCCTCCCTGTCTGCACTCTAGCCGTGCTTGCCTGTACCCCCCTGCCTGCATACCCGCCTGCCTGCATACCAGTCGTGCCTGCCTATACCCACCAGTCTGTGTGCCAGCCTAACCTGTCTGTTCCTGTATTCCCCTGTGTGGGTCAACAGCTGTGTCCGGGGTCTGTCCTGGAGTAGCACCTGGTCCCTCTGCTCGGTTCCTCCTTGGTGCACTGGCATCGTATGCCGTCGTGCGACCCTGGTCGGATCGGGTGAATACCTAGTTACGCCCCTCCAGGCATTCACTCTCCGGCATGGTCCAGTGGAATCGCACGCACACGCCGCTCAGCCCGGGCGTGTGCATTACAGTTTCAGGTCATTGTCCATTTGGAAGACGCATTTCTTACCAAGCTTTAACTTCCTAGCTGATGTCTTGAGATGTTGCTTCAGTATTGTCACATGATCTTCTTTTCTCATGATGCCATCTATTTTGTGAAGGGCACCAGACCCTCCTGCAGCAAAACAACCCCACAACATGATGATGCCACCCCCGTATTTCACAGTTGGGATGGTATTCTTAGGCTTCCAAGCTTCTCCCTTTTTCCTCCAAACTTAACGATGGTCATTATGCCCAAAAAGTTCAATTTTAGTTTCTTCAGACCACAGGACAAGTTTCCAAAAATTAAGGTCTTTGTTCCTGTGTACATTTACAAATATTAATCTGGTTTCTTTATGTTTCTTTTGGAGTAATGACTTCTTCCTGGCAGCATGGACTTTCAGCCTATGTTGATACAGTACTCGTTTCACTGTGGATATTGACACAATCTTATCAGCTTCTGCCATCATCTTCACAAGGTCTTTTGCTTTTGTCCTTGGATTTATATTCACATGTTGGACCAAAGCACGTTCATGTCTGGGACACAGAACCCATTACCTTCCTGAGCAGTATGAATGCTGGACATTCCCATCTTGTTTGTACTTATGTATAATTGTTTGTACAGATGAGCGAGGCACCTTCAGGTATCTTGAAATTGTACCCAAGGATGAGCCAGACTTGTGAAAGTCCACATTTCTCTTCCTGATATCTTGGCTGATTTCTTTACACTTTCCCATGATGCTACACAAAAAAGAAGTGTGTTTCAGGTGTGCATTAAAATACATTCACATCCAAATTGTTTTTGCTCTTAATCCTGATTATTTATATCTATAACGCCACTGCTTAAAACCGTGGTCAGACGTGATATGATATTACTTCTGTAATAATCGTGACATTTTTTGGAGCATGCCAAATTTTACCCTCCATTTAAAGTCTGCAAGTTATGTGTTGTTCAACATATTCACACTTGGTCGCTGACCAATGCCACATCTATAAGGCCACTGCCTAAAACCATGGTCATCAGACATTATCCGATATTACTGCTGTAATAATCATGACATTTTTTGGAGCATGCCAAATTTTACCCTCCATTTAAAGTCTGCCAGCTGTGTGTTATTCATGCTATTCACACTTGGTCTATGACCAATACCACATCTATAAGGCCACTGCCTAAAACCGTGGTCATCAGACGTCATCTGATATTACTGCAGTAATCATGACATTTTTTGGAGCGTGCCAAATATTACCCTCCATTTAAAGTCTGCCAGTTGTGTGTTGTTCATCCTATTCACACTTGATCGCTGAACAATACCACATCTATAAGGCCACTGCCTAAAACCGTGGTCATCAGACGTCATCTGATATTACTGCAGTAATCATGACATTTTTTGGAGCGTGCCAAATATTACCCTCCATTTAAAGTCTGCCAGTTGTGTGTTGTTCATCCTATTCACACTTGATTGCTGACCAATACCACATCTATAAGGCCATTGCCTAAAATCCTGGTCATCAGACGTGATCCGATATTACTGCAGTTATAATCGTGACATTTTTTGGAGCGGGCCAAAAATTACACTCCATTTAAAATGGGCAAAACGCTTGGCAAGGGACAGTGAAGTGGACGTAATGGTGATGGTGCACGCAAAGGCCTATGCCGTGGGCAAGCTGAAATTATGTCTGCTGAGTGAGCACAACAAGCACCCACATCATGGTCACCCTATCTTCCTGTCCCACTTTGTAGGGGGCAGCGGAACCCCACTCTTAAAGCCAGAGCAGTGTGAAAAGGTTGTTGGTTGGATAGCATATAATGCTTCCAGTCACTTTGCCACCACCACCACCGTCTTTCACACTGTCCAGTCTCAGTAGCCATGAGTATGGACTACATATTCCTCACCCTGATCCTCCTTACTCCCACTATGCCGAGTGCCCAGAGACAACTGATCCCACACTTGAACGCTCAGAAGAGCTGTTTACTTTCCCATTTATAGATTTGGGCCTCTCTCCTGGCCCGTTTCAAGTGGGGCAAGAAGAGATCACATGTAGCTATGCCCAAATATTTGAGCAGCCATGGTTACATAAAGGCGACGGTCGAAAAGTGCAATTACTGTCGCAAGAGGTGGATGATGATGATGAGACACAATTGCCAGCGAGTCAGAAGGAGGCCCAGGGTGCATACGGGGAAGACGAGGTGGGACATTAACACGAGGAAAGTTGCCAGTCCAACTGTTAGGTCTTCCAGAGTCTGGCTCTTTTTTAAAAACTGTCCAGTTAACCCAAAAAAAGGCTATTTGCAAAATCTGCCATGCCAGCATCATCAGGGGCAGCAAAACTACCAGCCTGACCACCACCAGCAAGCTCAGGCACATGACAGCAAAGCACCTGACTAGTAATGCCAGAGTCCAGAAACAGTGTCTAAGGGTGACAATACTGCCTGTACCGCTGTTGTGCGTGCACGCCAATCCTCTGTCCATGGTGCAGGCGAAGATGCCTCCTGCCCTGCACCTGTAGTTTGACACTCACAACCACCACCATCAGCAACCACGTGCACATCCTTGTCCCAGGGCTGCATTCATTTGTCCCTGACCCAGTCCTTTGAACGCAAGCGCAAATATGCAGCCAACCACCCACAGGCCATAGCACTAAACTGCCACATTTCTAAAATGCTTGCACTTTAAATATTGTCTTTTAGGCTCGTGGAGACGCAATCTTTCTTCAACCTCATGGTGGCGGCCATCCCTCAGTACTTGGTTTCCAGCTGCCACTATTTCTCCCTGTGTGGTGTCCCTGCCTTACACAAGCACGTGTCCCAGATCATTAGCCGTGCCCTCAACAATGCAGTTACAGGGAAGGTCCACCTAACCACGGACACATGGACAAGTGCTTGTGGCCAGGGACGATACATCTCGCTGATGGCACACTGGGTTAATAGGGGAAGCCGGGACCCAGTCGGACGGAACACATCCTCCTGACGCCAAGGATTGTGGGCCCTGGGTCAATCAGGGTTGCCCCTACATTATAAAGCTCCTGCACCTCCTCCTCCTCTTCAGCCTCCATCTCCGAAATTACCACATCAGTAGGAAGCTGGAAGCACTGCAGCACTGCATCGGCCAAGTGGCAACAGGCTGTGCTGAAGCTGATATGCTTATGGGACAAACCGCACACCTCTATGGTGTTGTTGACAGCTTTAACAGAGCAGGCAGAACTCTGGCTGTCACCGCTGCACCTACAGCCAGGCATGGTGGTGTGTGACAATGGCCAGAACCTGGTGGTGGCTCTGAAGCTTGGCAACCTCGCACAAGTACCATGCCTGTTCCATGTGCTCAACCTAGTGATTCAGCGGTTTTTCAAAACTTACCCGGATCTGCCGGAGCTGGTTGTCAAAGCAACCCCACAACATGATGATGCCACCCCCGTATTTCACAGTTGGGATGGTATTCTTAGGCTTCCAATCTTCTCCCTTTTTCCTCCAAACTTAACGATGGTCATTATGCCCAAAAAGTTCAATTTTAGTTTCTTCAGACCACAGGACAAGTTTCCAAAAATTAAGGTCTTTGTTCCTGTGTACATTTACAAACATTAATCTGGTTTCTTTATGTTTCTTTTGGAGTAATGACTTCTTCCTGGCAGCATGGACTTTCAGCCTATGTTGATACAGTACTCGTTTCACTGTGGATATTGACACAATCTTATCAGCTTCTGCCATCATCTTCACAAGGTCTTTTGCTTTTGTCCTTGGATTTATATGCACATGTTGGACCAAAGCACGTTCATGTCTGGGACACAGAACCCATTACCTTCCTGAGCAGTATGAATGCTGGACATTCCCATCTTATTTGTACTTATGTATAATTGTTTGTACAGATGAGCGAGGCACCTTCAGGTATCTTGAAATTGTACCCAAGGATGAGCCAGACTTGTGAAAGTCCACATTTCTCTTCCTGATATCTTGGCTGATTTCTTTACACTTTCCCATGATGCTACACAAAAAAGAAGTGTGTTTCAGATGTGCATTAAAATACATTCACATCCAAATTTTTTTTTGCTCTTAATCCTGATTATTTATATCTATAACGCCACTGCTTAAAACCGTGGTCAGACGTGATATGATATTACTTCTGTAATAATCGTGACATGTTTTGGAGCATGCCAAATATTACCCTCCATTTAAAGTCTGCAAGTTATGTGTTGTTCAACATATTCACACTTGGTCGCTGACCAATGCCACATCTATAAGGCCACTGCCTAAAACCATGGTCATCAGACATTATCCGATATTACTGCTGTAATAATCATGACATTTTTTGGAGCATGCCAAATTTTACCCTCCATTTAAAGTCTGCCAGCTGTGTGTTATTCATGCTATTCACACTTGGTTTATGACCAATACCACATCTATAAGGCCTAAAACCGTGGTCATCAGACGTTATCTGATATTACTGCGGTAATCATGACATTTTTTGGAGCGTGCCAAATATTACCCTCCATTTAAAGTCTGCCAGTTGTGTGTTGTTCATCCTATTCACACTTGGTCGCTGACCAATACCACATTTATAAGGCCACTGCCTAAAACCGTAGTCATCAGACGTTATCCGATATTACTGAGGAGATAATCGTGACATTTTTTGGAGCAAGCTACATATTACCCTCCATTTAAAGTCTGCCAGTTGTGTGTTGTTCATCCTATTCACACTTGATCGCTGACCAATACCACATCTATAAGGCCATTGCCTAAAACCCTGGTCATCAGACGTGATCCGATATTACTGCAGTTATAATCGTGACATTTTTTGGAGCGGGCCAAAAATTACACTCCATTTAAAATGGGCAAAACGCTTGGCAAGGGACAGTGAAGTGGACGTAATGGTGATGGTGCACGCAAAGGCCTATGCCGTGGGCAAGCTGAAATTATGTCTGCTGAGTGAGCACAACAAGCACCCACATCATGGTCACCCTATCTTCCTGTCCCACTTTGTAGGGGGCAGCGGAACCCCACTCTTAAAGCCAGAGCAGTGTGAAAAGGTTGTTGGTTGGATAGCATATAATGCTTCCAGTCACTTTGCCACCACTACCACCGTCTTTCACACTGTCCAGTCTCAGTAGCCATGAGTATGGACCACATATTCCTCACCCTGATCCTCCTTACTCCCACTATGCCGAGTGCCCAGAGACAGCTGATCCCACACTTGAACGCTCAGAAGAGCTGTTTACTTTCCCATTTATAGATTTGGGCCTCTCTCCTGGCCCGTTTCAAGTGGGGCAAGAAGAGATCACATGTAGCTATGCCCAAATATTTGAGCAGCCATGGTTACATAAAGGCGACGGTCGAAAAGTGCAATTACTGTCGCAAGAGGTGGATGATGATGATGAGACACAATTGCCAGCGAGTCAGAAGGAGGCCCAGGGTGCATACGGGGAAGACGAGGTGGGACATTAACACGAGGAAAGTTGCCAGTCCAACTGTTAGGTCTTCCAGAGTCTGGCTCTTTTTTAAAAACTGTCCAGCTAACCCAAAAAAAGGCTATTTGCAAAATCTGCCATGCCAGCATCATCAGGGGCAGCAAAACTACCAGCCTGACCACCACCAGCAAGCTCAGGCACATGACAGCAAAGCACCCGACTAGTAATGTCAGAGTCCAGAAACAGTGTCTAAGGGTGACAATACTGCCTGTACCGCTGTTGTGCGTGCACACCAATCCTCTGTCCATGGTGCAGGCAAAGATGCCTCCCGCCCTGCACCTGTAGTTTGACACTCACAACCACCACCATCAGCAACCACGTGCACATCCTTGTCCCAGGGCTGCATTCATTTGTCCCTGCCCCAGTCCTTTGAACGCAAGCGCAAATATGCAGCCAACCACTCACAGGCCATAGCACTAAACTGCCACATTTCTAAAATGCTTGCACTTTAAATATTGTCTTTTAGGCTCGTGGAGACACAATCTTTCTTCAACCTCATGGTGGCGGCCATCCCTCAGTACTCGGTTTCCAGCTGCCACTATTTCTCCCTGTGTGGTGTCCCTGCCTTACACAAGCACGTGTCCCAGATCATTAGCCGTGCCCTCAACAATGCAGTTACAGGGAAGGTCCACCTAACCACGGACACATGGACAAGTGCTTGTGGCCAGGGACGATACATCTCGCTGATGGCACACTGGGTTAATAGGGGAAGCCGGGACCCAGTCGGACGGAACACATCCTCCTGACGCTAACGATTGTGGGCCCTGGGTCAATCAGGGTTGCCCCTACATTATAAAGCTCCTGCACCTCCTCCTCCTCTTCAGCCTCCATCTCCGAAATTACCACATCAGTAGGAAGCTGGAAGCACTGCAGTACTGCCTCGGCCAAGTGGCAACAGGCTGTGCTGAAGCTGATATGCTTATGGGACAAACCGCACACCTCTATGGTGTTGTTGACAGCTTTAACAGAGCAGGCAGAACTCTGTCTGTCACCGCTGCACCTACAGCCAGGCATGGTGGTGTGTGACAATGGCCAGAACCTGGTGGTGGCTCTGAAGCTTGGCAACCTCGCACAAGTACCATGCCTGTTCCATGTGCTCAACCTAGTGATTCAGCGGTTTTTCAAAACTTACCCGGATCTGCCGGAGCTGGTTGTCAAAGCAACCCCACAACATGATGATGCCACCCCCGTATTTCACAGTTGGGATGGTATTCTTAGGCTTCCAATCTTCTCCCTTTTTCCTCCAAACTTAACGATGGTCATTATGCCCAAAAAGTTCAATTTTAGTTTCTTCAGACCACAGGACAAGTTTCCAAAAATTAAGGTCTTTGTTCCTGTGTACATTTACAAACATTAATCTGGTTCTTTATGTTTCTTTTGGAGTAATGACTTCTTCCTGGCAGCATGGACTTTCAGCCTATGTTGATACAGTACTCGTTTCACTGTGGATATTGACACAATCTTATCAGCTTCTGCCATCATCTTCACAAGGTCTTTTGCTTTTGTCCTTGGATTTATATGCACATGTTGGACCAAAGCACGTTCATGTCTGGGACACAGAACCCATTACCTTCCTGAGCAGTATGAATGCTGGACATTCCCATCTTATTTGTACTTATGTATAATTGTTTGTACAGATGAGCGAGGCACCTTCAGGTATCTTGAAATTGTACCCAAGGATGAGCCAGACTTGTGAAAGTCCACATTTCTCTTCCTGATATCTTGGCTGATTTCTTTACACTTTCCCATGATGCTACACAAAAAAGAAGTGTGTTTCAGATGTGCATTAAAATACATTCACATCCAAATTTTTTTTTGCTCTTAATCCTGATTATTTATATCTATAACGCCACTGCTTAAAACCGTGGTCAGACGTGATATGATATTACTTCTGTAATAATCGTGACATGTTTTGGAGCATGCCAAATATTACCCTCCATTTAAAGTCTGCAAGTTATGTGTTGTTCAACATATTCACACTTGGTCGCTGACCAATGCCACATCTATAAGGCCACTGCCTAAAACCATGGTCATCAGACATTATCCGATATTACTGCTGTAATAATCATGACATTTTTTGGAGCATGCCAAATTTTACCCTCCATTTAAAGTCTGCCAGCTGTGTGTTATTCATGCTATTCACACTTGGTTTATGACCAATACCACATCTATAAGGCCTAAAACCGTGGTCATCAGACGTTATCTGATATTACTGCGGTAATCATGACATTTTTTGGAGCGTGCCAAATATTACCCTCCATTTAAAGTCTGCCAGTTGTGTGTTGTTCATCCTATTCACACTTGGTCGCTGACCAATACCACATTTATAAGGCCACTGCCTAAAACCGTAGTCATCAGACGTTATCCGATATTACTGAGGAGATAATCGTGACATTTTTTGGAGCAAGCTACATATTACCCTCCATTTAAAGTCTGCCAGTTGTGTGTTGTTCATCCTATTCACACTTGATCGCTGACCAATACCACATCTATAAGGCCATTGCCTAAAACCCTGGTCATCAGACGTGATCCGATATTACTGCAGTTATAATCGTGACATTTTTTGGAGCGGGCCAAAAATTACACTCCATTTAAAATGGGCAAAACGCTTGGCAAGGGACAGTGAAGTGGACGTAATGGTGATGGTGCACGCAAAGGCCTATGCCGTGGGCAAGCTGAAATTATGTCTGCTGAGTGAGCACAACAAGCACCCACATCATGGTCACCCTATCTTCCTGTCCCACTTTGTAGGGGGCAGCGGAACCCCACTCTTAAAGCCAGAGCAGTGTGAAAAGGTTGTTGGTTGGATAGCATATAATGCTTCCAGTCACTTTGCCACCACCACCACCGTCTTTCACACTGTCCAGTCTCAGTAGCCATGAGTATGGACCACATATTCCTCACCCTGATCCTCCTTACTCCCACTATGCCGAGTGCCCAGAGACAGCTGATCCCACACTTGAACGCTCAGAAGAGCTGTTTACTTTCCCATTTATAGATTTGGGCCTCTCTCCTGGCCCGTTTCAAGTGGGGCAAGAAGAGATCACATGTAGCTATGCCCAAATATTTGAGCAGCCATGGTTACATAAAGGCGACGGTCGAAAAGTGCAATTACTGTCGCAAGAGGTGGATGATGATGATGAGACACAATTGCCAGCGAGTCAGAAGGAGGCCCAGGGTGCATACGGGGAAGACGAGGTGGGACATTAACACGAGGAAAGTTGCCAGTCCAACTGTTAGGTCTTCCAGAGTCTGGCTCTTTTTTAAAAACTGTCCAGTTAACCCAAAAAAAGGCTATTTGCAAAATCTGCCATGCCAGCATCATCAGGGGCAGCAAAACTACCAGCCTGACCACCACCAGCAAGCTCAGGCACATGACAGCAAAGCACCCGACTAGTAATGTCAGAGTCCAGAAACAGTGTCTAAGGGTGACAATACTGCCTGTACCGCTGTTGTGCGTGCACACCAATCCTCTGTCCATGGTGCAGGCAAAGATGCCTCCCGCCCTGCACCTGTAGTTTGACACTCACAACCACCACCATCAGCAACCACGTGCACATCCTTGTCCCAGGGCTGCATTCATTTGTCCCTGCCCCAGTCCTTTGAACGCAAGCGCAAATATGCAGCCAACCACTCACAGGCCATAGCACTAAACTGCCACATTTCTAAAATGCTTGCACTTTAAATATTGTCTTTTAGGCTCGTGGAGACACAATCTTTCTTCAACCTCATGGTGGCGGCCATCCCTCAGTACTCGGTTTCCAGCTGCCACTATT